>NW_027067484.1:0-12715 GCF_032884065.1 Artemia franciscana | reverse complement strand
ATATCTTAATTTTTTCAACATACCTAGCTATTATCCTCGAAAACTAAAACTTTTGACATAGGAAAAGAGCCTTTAATCACATTCGTTACTATTTGCAATTATAAAATAGTCTAATATCTTCATTTTTTCAACATACGTAGCTATTACCCTCGAAAACTAAAACTTTTGAAATAGGAAAAGAGCCTTTAATCACATTCTTTACCATTTGCAATCATAAAATAGTCTAATATCTTCTTTTTTTCAACATACGTAGCTATTATCCTCGAAAACTAAAACTTTTGACATAGGAAAAGAGCCTTTAATCACATTCTTTACCATTTGCAATCATAAAATATTCTAATATCTTCATTTTTTCAACATACGTAGCTATTACCCTCGAAAACTAAAACTTTTGACATAGGAAAAGAGCCTTTAATCACATTCTTTACCATTTGCAATCATAAAATAGTCTAATATCTTCATTTTTTCAACATACGTAGCTATTACCCTCGAAAACTAAAACTTTTGAAATAGGAAAAGAGCCTTTAAGCACTTTCTTTAAAATATATAAAATATATAAAATAGTCTAATATCTTCATTTTTCCAAATACGTAGCTATTACCCTCGAAAACTAAAACTTTTGACACAGGAAAAGAGCCTTTAATCACATTCTTTACCATGTTCAATCATAAAATAGTCTAATATCTTCATTTTTCCAATATACGTAGCTATTACCCTCGAAAACTAAAACTTTTGCCATAGGAAAAGAGCCTTTAAGCACATTCTTTACCATGTGCAATCATAAAATAGTCTAATATCTTCATTTTTCCAAATTACGTAGCTATTACCCTCGAAAACTTAAACTTTTGACATAGGAAAAGAGCCTTTAATCACATTCTTTACCATTTGCAATCATAAAATAGTCTAATATCTTCATTTTTTCAACATACGTAGCTATTACCCTCGAAAACTAAAACTTTTGACATAGGAAAAGAGCCTTTAATCACATTCTTTACCATTTGCAATCATAAAATAGTCTAATATCTTCATTTTTTCAACATACGTAGCTATTACCCTCGAAAACTAAAACTTTTGAAATAGGAAAAGAGCCTTTAATCACATTCTTTACCATGTGCAATCATAAAATAGTCTAATATCTTCATTTTTTCAACATACGTAGCTATTACCCTCGAAAACTAAAACTTTTGACATAGGAAAAGAGCCTTTAATCACATTCTTTACCATGTGCAATCATAAAATAGTCTAATATCTTCATTTTTTCAACATACGTAGCTATTACCCTCGAAAACTAAAACTTTTGAAATAGGAAAAGAGCCTTTAATCACATTCTTTACCATGTGCAATCATAAAATAGTCTAATATCTTCATTTTTTCAACATACGTAGCTATTACCCTCGAAAACTAAAACTTTTGAAATAGGAAAAGAGCCTTTAATCACTTTTCTTTACCATGTGCAATCATAAAATAGTCTAATATCTTCATTTTTTCAACATACGTAGCTATTACCCTCGAAAACTAAAACTTTTGAAATAGGAAAAGAGCCTTTAATCACATTCTTTACCATGTGCAATCATAAAATAGTCTAATATCTTCATTTTTTCCAACATACGTAGCTATTACCCTCGAAAACTAAAACTTTTGAAATAGGAAAAGAGCCTTTAATCACATTCTTTACCATGTGCAATCATAAAATAGTCTAATATCTTCATTTTTCAACATACGTAGCTATTACCCTCGAAAACTAAAACTTTTGAAATAGGAAAAGAGCCTTTAATCACATTCTTTACCATGTGCAATCATAAAATAGTCTAATATCTTCATTTTTTCAACATACGTAGCTATTACCCTCGAAAACTAAAACTTTTGACATAGGAAAAGAGCCTTTAATCACATTCTTTACCATTTGCAATCATAAAATAGTCTAATATCTTCATTTTTTCAACATACGTAGCTATTACCCTCGAAAACTAAAACTTTTGAAATAGGAAAAGAGCCTTTAATCACATTCTTTACCATTTGCAATCATAAAATAGTCTAATATCTTCATTTTTTCAACATACGTAGCTATTACCCTCGAAAACTAAAACTTTTGAAATAGGAAAAGAGCCTTTAATCACATTCTTTACCATTTGCAATCATAAAATAGTCTAATATCTTCATTTTTTCAACTACGTAGCTATTACCCTCGAAAACTAAAACTTTTGACATAGGAAAAGAGCCTTTAATCACATTCTTTACCATGTGCAATCATAAAATAGTCTAATATCTTCATTTTTTCCAACATACGTAGCTATTACCCTCGAAAACTAAAACTTTTGAAATAGGAAAAGAGCCTTTAATCACATTCTTTACCATTGCAATCATAAAATAGTCTAATATCTTCATTTTTTCAACATACGTAGCTATTACCCTCGAAAACTAAAACTTTTGACATAGGAAAAGAGCCTTTAATCACATTCTTTACCATTTGCAATCATAAAATAGTCTAATATCTTCATTTTTTCAACATAAGTAGCTATTACCCTCGAAAACTAAAACTTTTGACATAGGAAAAGAGCCTTTAATCACATTCTTTACCATTTGCAATCATAAAATAGTCTAATATCTTCATTTTTTCCAAATACGTAGCTATTACCCTCGAAAACTAAAACTTTTGACATAGGGAAAGAGCCTTTAATCACATTCTTTACCATGTGCAATCATAAAATAGTCTAATATCTTCATTTTTTCCAACATACGTAGCTATTACCCCCGAAAACTAAAACTTTTGAAATAGGAAAAGAGCCTTTAATCACATTCTTTACCATGTGCAATCATAAAATAGTCTAATATCTTCATTTTTTCCAAATACGTAGCTATTACCCTCGAAAACTAAAACTTTTGACATAGGAAAAGAGCCTTTAATCACATTCTTTACCATTTGCAATCATAAAATAGTCTAATATCTTCATTTTTTCAACATACGTAGCTATTACCCTCGAAAACTAAAACTTTTGACATAGGAAAAGAGCCTTTAATCACATTCTTTACCATGTGCAATCATAAAATAGTCTAATATCTTCATTTTTTCAACATACGTAGCTATTACCCTCGAAAACTAAAACTTTTGAAATAGGAAAAGAGCCTTTAATCACATTCTTTACCATTTGCAATCATAAAATAGTCTAATATCTTCATTTTTTCAACATACGTAGCTATTACCCTCGAAAACTAAAACTTTTGAAATAGGAAAAGAGCCTTTAATCACATTCTTTACCATGTGCAATCATAAAATAGTCTAATATATTCATTTTTTCAACATACGTAGCTATTACCCTCGAAAACTAAAACTTTTGAAATAGGAAAAGAGCCTTTAATCACATTCTTTACCATTTGCAATCATAAAATAGTCTAATATCTTCATTTTTTCAACATACGTAGCTATTACCCTCGAAAACTAAAACTTTTGAAATAGGAAAAGAGCCTTTAATCACATTCTTTACCATGTGCAATCATAAAATAGTCTAATATCTTCATTTTTTCAACATACGTAGCTATTACCCTCGAAAACTAAAACTTTTGACATAGGAAAAGAGCCTTTAATCACATTCTTTACCATGTTGCAATCATAAAATAGTCTAATATCTTCATTTTTTCAACATACGTAGCTATTACCCTCGAAAACTAAAACTTTTGAAATAGGAAAAGAGCCTTTAATCACATTCTTTACCATTTGCAATCATAAAATAGTCTAATATCTTCATTTTTTCAACATACGTAGCTATTACCCTCGAAAACTAAACTTTTGACATAGGAAAAGAGCCTTTAATCACATTCTTTACCATTTGCAATCATAAAATAGTCTAATATCTTCATTTTTTCAACATACGTAGCTATTACCCTCGAAAACTAAAACTTTTGAAATAGGAAAAGAGCCTTTAATCACATTCTTTACCATGTGCAATCATAAAATAGTCTAATATCTTCATTTTTTCAACATACGTAGCTATTACCCTCGAAAACTAAAACTTTTGAAATAGGAAAAGAGCCTTTAATCACATTCTTTACCATTTGCAATCATAAAATAGTCTAATATCTTCATTTTTTCAACATACGTAGCTATTACCCTCGAAAACTAAAACTTTTGACATAGGAAAAGAGCCTTTAATCACATTCTTTACCATTTGCAATCATAAAATAGTCTAATATCTTCATTTTTTCCACAAACAAAGCTATTACCCTCGAAAACTAAAACTTTTGAAATAGGAAAGAGCCTTTAATCACATTCTTTACCATGTGCAATCATAAAATAGTCTAATATCTTCATTTTTTCAACATACGTAGCTATTACCCTCGAAAACTAAAACTTTTGAAATAGGAAAAGAGCCTTTAATCACATTCTTTACCATGTGCAATCATAAAATAGTCTAATATCTTCATTTTTTCAACATACGTAGCTATTACCCTCGAAAACTAAAACTTTTGACATAGGAAAAGAGCCTTTAATCACATTCTTTACCATGTGCAATCATAAAATAGTCTAATATCTTCATTTTTTCAACATACGTAGCTATTACCCTCGAAAACTAAAACTTTTGAAATAGGAAAAGAGCCTTTAATCACATTCTTTACCATGTGCAATCATAAAATAGTCTAATATCTTCATTTTTTCAACATACGTAGCTATTACCCTCGAAAACTAAAACTTTTGAAATAGGAAAAGAGCCTTTAATCACATTCTTTACCATGTGCAATCATAAAATAGTCTAATATCTTCATTTTTTCAACATACGTAGCTATTACCCTCGAAAACTAAAACTTTTGAAATAGGAAAAGAGCCTTTAATCACATTCTTTACCATGTGCAATCATAAAAGTCTAATATCTTCATTTTTTCAACATACGTAGCTATTACCCTCGAAAACTAAAACTTTTGACATAGGAAAAGAGCCTTTAATCACATTCTTTACCACGTGCAATCATAAAATAGTCTAATATCTTCATTTTTGCAACATACGTAGCTATTACCCTCGAAAACTAAAACTTTTGAAATAGGAAAAGAGCCTTTAATCACATTCTTTACCATGTGCAATCATAAAATAGTCTAATATCTTCATTTTTTCAACACGTAGCTATTACCCTCGAAAACTAAAACTTTTGAAATAGGAAAAGAGCCTTTAATCACATTCTTTACCATGTGCAATCATAAAATAGTCTAATATCTTCATTTTTTCAACATACGTAGCTATTACCCTCGAAAACTAAAACTTTTGACATAGGAAAAGAGCCTTTAATCACATTCTTTACCATGTGCAATCATAAAATTGTCTAATATCTTCATTTTTTCAACATACGTAGCTATTACCCTCGAAAACTAAAACTTTTGAAATAGGAAAAGAGCCTTTAATCACATTCTTTACCATGTGCAATCATAAAATAGTCTAATATCTTCATTTTTTCAACATAGTAGCTATTACCCTCGAAAACTAAAACTTTTGAAATAGGAAAAGAGCCTTTAATCACATTCTTTACCATGTGCAATCATAAAATAGTCTAATATCTTCATTTTTTCAACATACGTAGCTATTACCCTCGAAAACTAAAACTTTTGACATAGGAAAAGAGCCTTTAATCACATTCTTTACCATTTGCAATCATAAAATAGTCTAATATCTTCATTTTTTCAACATACGTAGCTATTACCCTCGAAAACTAAAACTTTTGAAATAGGAAAAGAGCCTTTAATCACATTCTTTACCATGTGCAATCATAAAATAGTCTAATATCTTCATTTTTTCAACATACGTAGCTATTACCCTCGAAAACTAAAACTTTTGACATAGGAAAAGAGCCTTTAATCACATTCTTTACCATTTGCAATCATAAAATAGTCTAATATCTTCATTTTTTCCAACAACGTAGCTATTACCCTCGAAAACTAAAACTTTTGAAATAGGAA
This sequence comes from Artemia franciscana, assembly GCF_032884065.1. Lineage (NCBI taxonomy): Eukaryota > Metazoa > Arthropoda > Branchiopoda > Anostraca > Artemiidae > Artemia > Artemia franciscana. The sequence goes on along the minus strand of NW_027067484.1, from coordinate 6,778 downwards.
AAGAGCCTTTAATCACATTCTTTACCATTTGCAATCATAAAATAGTCTAATATCTTCATTTTTTCAACATACGTAGCTATTACCCTCGAAAACTAAAACTTTTGAAATAGGAAAAGAGCCTTTAATCACATTCTTTACCAGTGCAATCATAAAATAGTCTAATATCTTCATTTTTTCAACATACGTAGCTATTACCCTCGAAAACTAAAACTTTTGACATAGGAAAAGAGCCTTTAATCACATTCTTTACCATTTGCAATCATAAAATAGTCTAATATCTTCATTTTTTCAACATACGTAGCTATTACCCTCGAAAACTAAAACTTTTGAATAGGAAAAGAGCCTTTAATCACATTCTTTACCATGTGCAATCATAAAATAGTCTAATATCTTCATTTTTTCAACATACGTAGCTATTACCCTCGAAAACTAAAACTTTTGACATAGGAAAAGAGCCTTTAATCACATTCTTTACCATGTGCAATCATAAAATAGTCTAATATCTTCATTTTTTCCACAACAAAGCTATTACCCTCGAAAACTAAAACTTTTGAAATAGGAAAAGAGCCTTTAATCACATTCTTTACCATGTGCAATCATAAAATAGTCTAATATCTTCATTTTTTCAACATACGTAGCTATTACCCTCGAAAACTAAAACTTTTGAAATAGGAAAAGAGCCTTTAATCACATTCTTTACCATTTGCAATCATAAAATAGTCTAATATCTTCATTTTTTCAACATACGTAGCTATTACCCTCGAAAACTAAAACTTTTGAAATAGGAAAAGAGCCTTTAATCACATTCTTTACCATGTGCAATCATAAAATAGTCTAATATCTTCATTTTTTCAACATACGTAGCTATTACCCTCGAAAACTAAAACTTTTGAAATAGGAAAAGAGCCTTTAATCACATTCTTTACCATGTGCAATCATAAAATAGTCTAATATCTTCATTTTTCAACATACGTAGCTATTACCCTCGAAAACTAAAACTTTTGAAATAGGAAAAGAGCCTTTAATCACATTCTTTACCATGTGCAATCATAAAATAGTCTAATATCTTCATTTTTTCAACATACGTAGCTATTACCCTCGAAAACTAAAACTTTTGAAATAGGAAAAGAGCCTTTAATCACATTCTTTACCATGTGCAATCATAAAATAGTCTAATATCTTCATTTTTTCAACATACGTAGCTATTACCCTCGAAAACTAAAACTTTTGAAATAGGAAAAGAGCCTTTAATCACATTCTTTACCATGTGCAATCATAAAATAGTCTAATATCTTCATTTTTTCAACATACGTAGCTATTACCCTCGAAAACTAAAACTTTTGACATAGGAAAAGAGCCTTTAATCACATTCTTTACCATTTGCAATCATAAAATAGTCTAATATCTTCATTTTTTCAACATACGTAGCTATTACCCTCGAAAACTAAAACTTTTGAAATAGGAAAAGAGCCTTTAATCACATTCTTTACCATGTGCAATCATAAAATAGTCTAATATCTTCATTTTTTCAACATACGTAGCTATTACCCTCGAAAACTAAAACTTTTGAAATAGGAAAAGAGCCTTTAATCACATTCTTTACCATTTGCAATCATAAAATAGTCTAATATCTTCATTTTTTCAACATACGTAGCTATTACCCTCGAAAACTAAAACTTTTGACATAGGAAAAGAGCCTTTAATCACATTCTTTACCATTTGCAATCATAAAATAGTCTAATATCTTCATTTTTTCAACATACGTAGCTATTACCCTCGAAAACTAAAACTTTTGAAATAGGAAAAGAGCCTTTAATCACATTCTTTACCATGTGCAATCATAAAATAGTCTAATATCTTCATTTTTTCAACATACGTAGCTATTACCCTCGAAAACTAAAACTTTTGACATAGGAAAAGAGCCTTTAATCACATTCTTTACCATTGCAATCATAAAATAGTCTAATATCTTCATTTTTTCAACATACGTAGCTATTACCCTCGAAAACTAAAACTTTTGAAATAGGAAAAGAGCCTTTAATCACATTCTTTACCATTTGCAATCATAAAATAGTCTAATATCTTCATTTTTTCAACATACGTAGCTATTACCCTCGAAAACTAAACTTTTGACATAGGAAAAGAGCCTTTAATCACATTCTTTACCATTTGCAATCATAAAATAGTCTAATATCTTCATTTTTTCAACAACGTAGCTATTACCCTCGAAAACTAAAACTTTTGAAATAGGAAAAGAGCCTTTAATCACATTCTTTACCATTTGCAATCATAAAATAGTCTAATATCTTCATTTTTTCAACATACGTAGCTATTACCCTCGAAAACTAAAACTTTTGAAATAGGAAAAGAGCCTTTAATCACATTCTTTACCATGTGCAATCATAAAATAGTCTAATATCTTCATTTTTTCAACATACGTAGCTATTACCCTCGAAAACTAAAACTTTTGACATAGGAAAAGAGCCTTTAATCACATTCTTTACCATTTGCAATCATAAAATAGTCTAATATCTTCATTTTTTCAACATACGTAGCTATTACCCTCGAAAACTAAAACTTTTGACATAGGAAAAGAGCCTTTAATCACATTCTTTACCATTTGCAATCATAAAATAGTCTAATATCTTCATTTTTTCAACATACGTAGCTATTACCCTCGAAAACTAAAACTTTTGAAATAGGAAAAGAGCCTTTAATCACATTCTTTACCATTTGCAATCATAAAATAGTCTAATATCTACATTTTTTCAACATACGTAGCTATTACCCTCGAAAACTAAAACTTTTGAAATAGGAAAAGAGCCTTTAATCACATTCTTTACCATTTGCAATCATAAAATAGTCTAATATCTTCATTTTTTCAACATACGTAGCTATTACCCTCGAAAACTAAAACTTTTGAAATAGGAAAAGAGCCTTTAATCACAATCTTTACCATGTGCAATCATAAAATAGTCTAATATTTTCATTTTTTCAACATACGTAGCTATTACCCTCGAAAACTAAAACTTTTGACATAGGAAAAGATCCTTTAATCACATTCTTTACCATTTGCAATCATAAAATAGTCTAATATCTTCATTTTTTCAACATACGTAGCTATTACCCTCGAAAACTAAAACTTTTGACATAGGAAAAGAGCCTTTAATCACATTCTTTACCATTTGCAATCATAAAATAGTCTAATATCTTCATTTTTTCAACAACGTAGCTATTACCCTCGAAAACTAAAACTTTTGAAATAGGAAAAGAGCCTTTAATCACATTCTTTACCATTTGCAATCATAAAATAGTCTAATATCTTCATTTTTTCAACATACGTAGCTATTACCCTCGAAAACTAAAACTTTTGACATAGGAAAAGAGCCTTTAATCACATTCTTTACCATTTGCAATCATAAAATAGTCTAATATCTTCATTTTTTCAACATACGTAGCTATTACCCTCGAAAACTAAAACTTTTGAAATAGGAAAAGAGCCTTTAATCACATTCTTTACCATTTGCAATCATAAAATAGTCTAATATCTTCATTTTTTCAACATACGTAGCTATTACCCTCGAAAACTAAAACTTTTGAAATAGGAAAAGAGCCTTTAATCACATTCTTTACCATGTGCAATCATAAAATAGTCTAATATCTTCATTTTTTCAACATACGTAGCTATTACCCTCGAAAACTAAAACTTTTGACATAGGAAAAGAGCCTTTAATCACATTCTTTACCATTTGCAATCATAAAATAGTCTAATATCTTCATTTTTTCAACATACGTAGCTATTACCCTCGAAAACTAAAACTTTTGACATAGGAAAAGAGCCTTTAATCACATTCTTTACCATTTGCAATCATAAAATAGTCTAATATCTTCATTTTTTCCACATACTAGCTATTACCCTCGAAAACTAAAACTTTTGAAATAGGAAAAGAGCCTTTAATCACATTCTTTACCATTTGCAATCATAAAATAGTCTAATATCTTCATTGTTTCAACATACGTAGCTATTACCCACGAAAACTAAAACTTTTGAAATAGGAAAAGAGCCTTTAATCACAATCTTTACCATGTGCAATCATAAAATAGTCTAATATTTTCATTTTTTCAACATACGTAGCTATTACCCTCGAAAACTAAAACTTTTGACATAGGAAAAGATCCTTTAATCACATTCTTTACCATTTGCAATCATAAAATAGTCTAATATCTTCATTTTTTCAACATACGTAGCTATTACCCTCGAAAACTAAAACTTTTGAAATAGGAAAAGAGCCTTTAATCACATTCTTTACCATTTGCAATCATAAAATAGTCTAATATCTTCATTTTTTCAACATACGTAGCTATTACCCTCGAAAACTAAAACTTTTGACATAGGAAAAGAGCCTTTAATCACATTCTTTACCATTTGCAATCATAAAATAGTCTAATATCTTCATTTTTTCCACAAACAAAGCTATTACCCTCGAAAACTAAAACTTTTGAAATAGGAAAAGAGCCCTTAATCACATTCTTTACCATGTGCAATCATAAAATAGTCTAATATCTTCATTTTTTCAACATACGTAGCCATTACCCTCGAAAACTAAAACTTTTGAAATAGGAAAAGAGCCTTTAATCACAATCTTTACCATGTGCAATCATAAAATAGTCTAATATTTTCATTTTTTCAACATACGTAGCTATTACCCTCGAAAACTAAAACTTTTGACATAGGAAAAGATCCTTTAATCACATTCTTTACCATTTGCAATCATAAAATAGTCTAATATCTTCAGTTTTTCAACATACGTAGCTATTACCCTCGAAAACTAAAACTTTTGAAATAGGAAAAGAGCCTTTAATCACATTCTTTACCATGTGCAATCATAAAATAGTCTATTATCTACATTTTTTCCACAGACCTAGCTATTACCCTCGAAAACTAAAACTTTTGAAATAGGAAAAGAGCCTTTAATCACATTCTTTACCATTTGCAATCATAAAATAGTCTAATATCTTCATTGTTTCAACATACGTAGCTATTACCCACGAAAACTAAAACTTTTGAAATAGGAAAAGAGCCTTTAATCACAATCTTTACCATGTGCAATCATAAAATAGTCTAATATTTTCATTTTTTCAACATACGTAGCTATTACCCTCGAAAACTAAAACTTTTGACATAGGAAAAGATCCTTTAATCACATTCTTTACCATTTGCAATCATAAAATAGTCTAATATCTTCATTTTTTCAACATACGTAGCTATTACCCTCGAAAACTAAAACTTTTGACATAGGAAAAGAGCCTTTAATCACATTCTTTACCATTTGCAATCATAAAATAGTCTAATATCTTCATTTTTTCCACAGAAAAAGCTATTACCCTCGAAAACTAAAACTTTTGAAATAGGAAAAGAGCCTTTAATCACATTCTTTACCATTTGCAATCATAAAATAGTCTAATATCTTCATTTTTTCAACATACGTAGCTATTACCCTCGAAAACTAAAACTTTTGACATAGGAAAAGAGCCTTTAATCACATTCTTTACCATTTGCAATCATAAAATAGTCTAATATCTTCATTTTTTCCACAAACAAGCTATTACCCTCGAAAACTAAAATTTTTGAAATAGGAAAAGAGCCTTTAATCACATTCTTTACCATGTGCAATCATAAAATAGTCTAATATCTTCATTTTTCAACATACGTAGCTATTACCCTCGAAAACTAAAACTTTTGAAATAGGAAAAGAGCCTTTAATCACATTCTTTACCATGTGCAATCATAAAATAGTCTAATATCTTCATTTTTTCAACATACGTAGCTATTACCCTCGAAAACTAAAACTTTTGAAATAGGAAAAGAGCCTTTAATCACATTCTTTACCATGTGCAATCATAAAATAGTCTAATATCTTCATTTTTTCAACATACGTAGCTATTACCCTCGAAAACTAAAACTTTTGACATAGGAAAAGAGCCTTTAATCACATTCTTTACCATTTGCAATCATAAAATAGTCTAATATCTTCATTTTTTCAACATACGTAGCTATTACCCTCGAAAACTAAAACTTTTGACATAGGAAAAGAGCCTTTAATCACATTCTTTACCATGTGCAATCATAAAATAGTCTAATATCTTCATTTTTTCCACAAACAAAGCTATTACCCTCGAAAACTAAAACTTTTGAAATAGGAAAAGAGCCTTTAATCACATTCTTTACCATGTGCAATCATAAAATAGTCTAATATCTTCATTTTTTCAACATACGTAGCTATTACCCTCGAAAACTAAAACTTTTGACATAGGAAAAGAGCCTTTAATCACATTCTTTACCATGTGCAATCATAAAATAGTCTAATATCTTCATTTTTTCAACATACGTAGCTATTACCCTCGAAAACTAAAACTTTTGAAATAGGAAAAGAGCCTTTAATCACATTCTTTACCATTTGCAATCATAAAATAGTCTAATATCTTCATTTTTTCAACATACGTAGCTATTACCCTCGAAAACTAAAACTTTTGAAATAGGAAAAGAGCCTTTAATCACATTCTTTACCATGTGCAATCATAAAATAGTCTAATATCTTCATTTTTTCCAACAATAGCTATTACCCTCGAAAACTAAAACTTTTGAAATAGGAAAAGAGCCTTTAATCACATTCTTTACCATTGCAATCATAAAATAGTCTAATATCTTCATTTTTCAACATACGTAGCTATTACCCTCGAAAACTAAAACTTTTGACATAGGAAAAGAGCCTTTAAT
>NW_027067483.1:0-12716 GCF_032884065.1 Artemia franciscana | reverse complement strand
AACATACGTAGCTCTTACCCCCGAAAATTAAAACTTTTGAAATAGGAAAAGAGCCTTTAATCACATTTTTTACCATTTGCAATCATAAAATAGTCTAATATCTTAATTTTTTCAACATACGTAGCTATTACCGTCGAAAACTAAAACTTTTGACATAGGAAAAGAGCCTTTAATCACATTCTTTACCATTTGCAATCATAAAATAGATTAATATCTTCATTTTTTCAACATACGTAGCTATTACCCTCGAAAACTAAAACTTTTGACATAGGAAAAGAGACTTTAATCACATTCTTTACCATTTGCAATCATAAAATAGTCTAATATCTTCATTTTTTCGACAAACGTAGCTATTACCCTCGAAAAAAAAAACTTTTGACATAGGGAAAGAGCCTTTAATCACATTCTTTACCATGTGCAATCATAAAATAGTCTAATATCTTCATTTTTTCCACAGACCTAGCTATTACCCTCGAAAACTAAAACTTTTGAAATAGAAAAAGAACCTTTAATCACATTCTTTACCATGTGCAATCTTAAAATTGTCTAATATCTTCATTTTTTCCACAGACAAAGCTATTACCCTCGAAAACTAAAACTTTTGAAATAGGAAAAGAGCCTTTAATCACATTCTTTACCATTTGCAATCATAAAATAGTCTAATATCTTCATTTTTCAACATACTTAGCTATTACCCTCAAAAACTAAAATTTTGACATAGGAAAAGAGCCTTTAATCACATTCTTTACCATGTGCAATCATAAAATTGTCTAATATCTTCATTTTTTTAACAAACGTAGCTATTACCCTCGAAAACTAAAACTTTTGACATAGGAAAAGAGCCTTTAATCACATTCTTTACCATATGCAATCATAAAATAGTCTAATATCTTCATTTTTTCCACAGACAAAGCTATTACCCTCGAAAACTTAAACTTTTGAAATAGGAAAAGAGCCTTTAATCACATTCTTTACCATGTGCAATCATAAAATTGTCTAATAACTTCATTTTTTCCACAGACATAGCTATTACCCTCGAAAACTAAAACTTTTGAAATAGGAAAAGAGCCTTTAATCACATTCTTTACCATGTGCAATCATAAAATTGTCTAATATTTTCATTTTTTCAACATACGTAGCTCTTACCCCCGAAAACTAAAACTTTTGAAATAGGAAAAGAGCCTTTAATCACATACTTTACCATTTGCAATCATAAAATAGTCTAATATCTTCATTTTTTCAACATACGTAGCTATTACCCTCGAAAACTAAAACTTTTGACATAGGAAAAGAGCCTTTAATCACATTCTTTACCATTTGCAATCATAAAATAGTCTAATATCTTCATTTTTTCAACATACGTAGCTATTACCCTCGAAAACTAAAACTTGTGACATAGGAAAAGAGCCTTTAATCACATTCTTTACCATTTGCAATCATAAAATAGTCTAATATCTTCCTTTTTTCAACATACGTACCTATTACCCTCGAAAGCTAAATTTTTTGAAATAGGAAAAGAGCCTTTAATCACATTCTTTACCATGTGCAATCATAAAATTGTCTAATATCTTCATTTTTTCAACATACGTAGCTATTACCCTCGAAAACTAAAACTTTGGAAATAGGAAAAGAGCCTTTAATCACATTCTTTACCATATGCAATCATAAAATAGTCTAATATCTTCAATTTTTCAACATACGTAGCTATTACCCTCGAAAACTAAAACTTTTGACATAGGAAAAGAGCCTTTAATCACATTCTTTACCATATGCAATCATAAAATAGTCTAATATCTTCATTTTTTCCACAGACAAAGCTATTACCCTCGAAAACTTAAACTTTTGAAATAGGAAAAGAGCCTTTAATCACATACTTTACCATTTGCAATCATAAAATAGTCTAATATCTTCATTTTTTCAACATACGTAGCTATTACCCTCGAAAACTAAAACTTTTGACATAGGAAAAGAGCCTTTAATCACATTCTTTACAATTTGCAATCATAAAATAGTCTAATATCTTCATTTTTTCAACATACGTAGCTATTACCCTCGAAAACTAAAACTTGTGACATAGGAAAAGAGCCTTTAATCACATTCTTTACCATTTGCAATCATAAAATAGTCTAATATCTTCATTTTTTCAACAAACGTACCTATTACCCTCGAAAGCTAAATTTTTTGAAATAGGAAAAGAGCCTTTAATCACATTCTTTACCATGTGCAATCATAAAATTGTCTAATATCTTCATTTTTTTCAACATACGTAGCTATTACCCTCGAAAACTAAAACTTTGGAAATAGGAAAAGAGCCTTTAATCACATTCTTTACCATATGCAATCATAAAATAGTCTAATATCTTCAATTTTTCAACATACGTAGCTATTACCCTCGAAAACTAAAACTTTTGAAATAGGAAAAGAGCCTTTAATCACATTCTTTACCATTTGCAATCATAAAATAGTCTAATATCTTCATTTTTTCAACATACGTAGCTATTACCCTCGAAAACTAAAACATTTGAAATAGGAAAAGAGCCTTTAATCACATTCTTTACCATTTGCAATCATAAAATAGTCTAATATCTTCATTTTGTCAACATACGTAGCTATTACCCTCGAAAACTAAAACTTTTGAAATAGGAAAAGAGCCTTTAATCACATTTTTTACCATGTGCAATCATAAAATTGTCTAGTATCTTCATTTTTTCAACAGACAAAGCTATTACCCTCGAAAACTAAAACTTTTGATATAGAAAAAGAGCCTTTAATCACATTCTTTACCATTTGCAATCATAAAATTGTCTAATATCTTCATTTTTTCCACAGACAAAGCTATCACCCTCGAAAACTAAAACTTTTGACATAGGAAAAGAGCCTTTAATCACATTCTTTACCATGAGCAATCATAAAATTGTCTAATATCTTCATTTTTTCCACAACCATAGCTATTACCCTCGAAAACTAAAACTTTTGAAATAGCAAAAGAGCCTTTAATCACATTCTTTACCATTTGCTATCATAAAATAGTCTAATATCTTCATTTTTTTAACATACGTAGCTATTACCCTCGAAAACTAAAACTTTTGACATAGGAAAAGAGCCTTTAATAACATTCTTTACCATTTGCAATCATAAATAGTCTAATATCTTCATTTTTTCCACAGACAAAGCTATTACCCTCGAAAACTAAAACTTTTGAAATAGGAAAAGAGCCTTTAATCACATTCTTTACCATGTGCAATCATAAAATTGTCTAATATCTTCATTTTTTCCACAGTCATAGCTATTACCCTCGAAAACTAAAACTTTTGAAATAGGAAAAGAGCCTTTAATCACATTCTTTACCATTTGCAATCATAAAATAGTCTAATATCTTCATTTTTTCAACATACGTAGCTCTTACCCCCGAAAACTAAAACTTTTGAAATAGGAAAAGAGCGTTTAATCACATTCTTTACCATTTGCAATCATAAAATAGTCTAATATCTTCACTTTTTCAACATACGTAGCTATTACCCTCGAAAACTAAAACTTTTGACATAGGAAAGAGCCTTTAATCACATTCTTTACCATATGCAATCATAAAATTGTCTAATATCTTCATTTTTTCAACATACGTAGCTATTACCCTCGAAAACTAAAACTTTTGACATAGGAAAAGAGCCTTTAATCACATTCTTTACCATGTGCAATCATAAAATAGTCTAATATCTTCATTTTTTTAAACATACGTAGCTATTACCCTCGAAAACTAAAACTTTTGAAATAGGGAAAGAGCCTTTAATCACATTCTTTACCATGTGCAATCATAAAATAGTCTAATATCTTCATTTTTTAACATACGTAGCTATTACCCTCGAAAACTAAAACTTTTGACATAGGAAAAGAGCCTTTAAGCACATTCTTTACCATGTGCAATCATAAAATAGTCTAATATCTTCATTTTCCAACATACGTAGCTATTACCCTCGAAAACTAAAACTTTTGACATAGGAAAAGAGCCTTTAATCACATTTTTTTCCATGTGCAATCCTAAAATAGTCTAATATCTTCATTTTTTCAAAATACGTAGCTATTACCCTCGAAAACTAAAACTTTTGACATAGGAAAAGAGGTTTTAATCACATTTTTTACCATTTGCAATCATAAAATAGTCTAATATCTTCATTTTTTCAACATACGTAGCTATTACCCTCGAAAACTAAAACTTGTGAAATAGGAAAAGAGCCTTTAATCACATTCTTTACCATGTGCAATCATAAAATAGTCTAATATCTTAATTTTTTCAACATACGTAGCTATTACCCTCGAAAAATAAAACTTTTGACATAGGAAAAGAGCCTTTCAGCACATTCTTTACCATGTGCAATCATAAAATAGTCTAATATCTTCATTTTTTCAACATACGTAGCTATTACCCTCGAAAACTAAAACTTTTGAAATAGGAAAAGAGCCTTTAATCGCATTCTTTACCATGTGCAATCATAAAATAGCCTAATATCTTCATTTTTCCACAGACCTAGCTATTACCCTCGAAAACTAAAACTTTTGAAATAGGAAAAGAGCCTTTAATCACATTCTTTACCATTTGCAATCATAAAATAGTCTAATATCTTCATTTTTTCAACATACGTAGCTATTACCCTCAAAAACTAAAACTTTTGAAATAGGAAAAGAGCCTTTAATCACATTCTTTACCATTTGCAATCATAAAATAGTCTAATATATTCATTTTTTCAAAATACGTAGCTATTACCCTCGAAAACTAAAACTTTTGACATAGGAAAAGAGCCTTTAATCACATTCTTTACCATTTGCAATCATAGAATAGTCTAATATCTTCATTTTTTCCACAGACAAAGCTCTTACCCCCGAAAACTAAAACTTTTGAAATAGGAAAAGAGCCTTTAATCACATTCTTTACCATTTGCAATCATAAAATTGTCTAATATCTTCATTTTTTTCCACAGACATAGCTATTACCCTCGAAAACTAAAACTTTTGAAATAGGAAAAGAGCCTTTAATCACATTCTTTCCATTTGCAATCATAAAATAGTCTAATATCTTCATTTTTTCAACATACGTAGCTCTTACCCCCGAAAACTAAAACTTTTGAAATAGGAAAAGAGCCTTTAATCACATTCTTTACCATTTGCAATCATAAAATAGTCTAATATCTTCATTTTTCAACATACGTAGCTATTACCCTTGAAAACTAAAACTTTTGACATAGGAAAAGAGCCTTTAATCACATTCTTTACCATTTGCAATCATAAAATAGATTAATATCTTCATTTTTTCAACATACGTAGCTATTAGCCTCGAAAACTAAAACTTTTGACATAGGAAAAGAGACTTTAATCACATTCTTTACCATTTGCAATCATAAAATAGTCTAATATCCTCATTTTTTCAACAAACGTAGCTATTACCCTCGAAAACTAAAACTTTTGACATAGAGAAAGAGCCTTTAATCACATTCTTTACCATGTGCAATCATAAAATAGTCTAATATCTTCATTTTTTTCCACAGACCTAGCTATTACCCTCGAAAACTAAAACTTTTGAAATAGAAAAAGAACCTTTAATCACATTCTTTACCATGTGCAATCATAAAATTGTCTAATATCTTCATTTTTTCCACAGACAAAGCTATTACCCTCGAAAACTAAAACTTTTGAAATAGGAAAAGAGCCTTTAATCACATTCTTTACCATGTGCAATCATTAAATTGTCTAATATCTTCATTTTTTTCAACATACGTAGCTATTACCCTCAAAAACTAAAACTTTTGAAATAGGAATAGAGCCTTTAATCACATTCTTTACTATGTGCAATCATAAAATAGTCTAATATCTTCATTTTTTCAACATACGTAGCTATTACCCTCGAAAACTAAAACTTTTGACATAGGAAAAGAGCCTTTAATCACATTCTTTACCATTTGCAATCATAATATAGTCTAATATCTTCATTTTTTCAACACACGTAGCTATTACCTTCGAAAACTAAAACTTTTGACATAGGAAAAGAGCCTTTAATCACATTCTTTACCATGTGCAATCATAAAATAGTCTAATATCTTCACTTTTTCCACAAACCTAGCTATTACCCTCAAAAACTAAAACTTTTGAAATAGAAAAAGAGCCTTTAATCACATTCTTTACCATGTGCAATCATAAAATTGTCTAATATCTTCATTTTTTCCACAGACAAAGCTATTACCCTCGAAAACTAAAACTTTTGAAATAGGAAAAGAGCCTTTAATCACATTCTTTACCATTTGCAATCATAAAATAGTCTAATATCTTCATTGTTCAACATACGTAGCTATTACCCTCGAAAACTAAAACTTTTGAAATAGGAAAAGAGCCTTGAATCACATTCTTTACCATTTGCAATCATAAAATAGTCTAATATCTTCATTTTTTCAACATACTTAGCTATTACCCTCAAAAACTAAAACTTTTGACATAGGAAAAGAGCCTTTAATCACATTCTTTACCATGTGCAATCATAAAATTGTCTAATATCTTCATTTTTTAACAAACGTAGCTATTACCCTCGAAAACTAAAACTTTTGACATAGGAAAAGAGCCTTTAATCACATTCTTTACCATATGCAATCATAAAATAGTCTAATATCTTCATTTTTTCCACAGACAAAGCTATTACCCTCGAAAACTAAAACTTTTGAAATAGGAAAAGAGCCTTTAATCACATTCTTTACCGTGTGCAATCATAAAATTGTCTAATAACTTCATTTTTTCCACAGACATAGCTATTACCCTCGAAAACTAAAACTTTTGAAATAGGAAAAGAGCCTTTAATCACATTCTTTACCATGTGCAATCATAAAATTGTCTAATAACTTCATTTTTTCCACAGACATAGCTATTACCCTCGAAAACTAAAACTTTTGAAATAGGAAAAGAGCCTTTAATCACATTCTTTACCATGTGCAATCATAAAATTGTCTAATATCTTCATTTTTTCAACATACGTAGCTCTTACCCCCGAAAACTAAATCTTTTGAAATAGGAAAAGAGCCTTTAATCACATACTTTACCATTTGCAATCATAAAATAGTCTAATATCTTCATTTTTTCAACATACGTAGCTATTACCCTCGAAAACTAAAACTTTTAACATAGGAAAAGAGCCTTTAATCACATTCTTTACCATTTGCAATCATAAAATAGTCTAATATCTTCATTTTTTCAACATACTTAGCTATTACACTCAAAAACTAAAACTTTTGAAATAGTAAAAGAGCCTTTAATCACATTCTTTACCATTTGCAATCATAAAATAGTCTAATATCTTCATTTTTTCAACATACGCAGCTATTACCCTCGAAAACTAAAACTTGTGACATAGGAAAAGAGCCTTTAATCACATTCTTTACCATGATAAAATTGTCTAATATCTTCATTTTTCCACAGACAAAGCTATTACCCTCGAAAACTAAAACTTTTGACATAGGAAAAGAGCCTTTAAGCACATTCTTTACCATGTGCAATCATAAAATAGTCTAATATTTTCATTTTCCAACATACCTAGCTATTACCCTCGAAAACTAAAACTTTTGAAATAGGAAAAGAGCCTTTAATCACATTCTTTACCATTTGCAATCATAAAATAGTCTAATATCTTCATTTTTTCAACATACGTAGCTATTACCCCTCGAAAACTAAAACTTTTGAAATAGGAAAAGAGCCTTTAATCACATTCTTTACCATTTGCAATCATAAAATAGTCTAATATCTTCATTTTTTCAACATACGTAGCTATTACCCTCGAAAACTAAAACTTTTGACATAGGAAAAATGCCTTTAATCACATTCTTTACCATTTGCAATCATAGAATAGTCTAATATCTTCATTTTTTCCACAGACAAAGCTCTTACCCCCCGAAAACTAAAACTTTTGAAATAGGAAAAGAGCCTTTAATCACATTCTTTACCATGTGCAATCATAAAATTGTCTAATATCTTCATTTTTTCCACAGACATAGCTATTACCCTCGAAAACTAAAACTTTTGAAATAGGAAAAGAGCCTTTAATCAAATTCTTTTCCATTTGCAATCATAAAATAGTCTAATATCTTCATTTTTTTAACATACGTAGCTCTTACCCCCGAAAACTAAAACTTTTGAAATAGGAAAAGAGCCTTTAATCACATTTTTTTACCATTTGCAATCATAAAATAGTCTAATATCTTAATTTTTTCAACATACGTAGCTATTACCGTCGAAAACTAAAACTTTTGACATAGGAAAAGAGCCTTTAATCACATTCTTTACCATTTGCAATCATAAAATAGATTAATATCTTCATTTTTTCAACATACGTAGCTATTACCCTCGAAAACTAAAACTTTTGACATAGGAAAAGAGACTTTAATCACATTCTTTACCATTTGCAATCATAAAATAGTCTAATATCTTCATTTTTTCGACAAACGTAGCTATTACCCTCGAAAACTAAAACTTTTGACATAGGGAAAGAGCCTTTAATCACATTCTTTACCATGTGCAATCATAAAATAGTCTAATATCTTCATTTTTTCCACAGACCTAGCTATTACCCTCAAAAACTAAAACTTTTGAAATAGAAAAAGAACCTTTAATCACATTCTTTACCATGTGCAATCATAAAATTGTCTAATATCTTCATTTATTCAACATACGTAGCTATTACCCTCAAAAACTAAAACTTTCGAAATAGGAAAAGAGCCTTTAATCACATTCTTTACTATGTGCAATCATAAAATAGTCTAATATCTTCATTTTTTCAACATACGTAGCTATTACCCTCGAAAACTAAAACTTTTGACATAGGAAAAGAGCCTTTAATCACATTCTTTACCATTTGCAATCATAAAATAGTCTAATATCTTCATTTTTTCAACACACGTAGCTATTACCTTCGAAAACTAAAACTTTTGACATAGGAAAAGAGCCTTTAATCACATTCTTTACCATGTGCAATCATAAAATAGTCTAATATCTTCATTTTTTTCCACAGACAAAGCTATTACCCTCGAAAACTAAAACTTTTGACATAGGAAAAGAGCCTTTAATCACATTCTTTACCATGTGCAATCATAAAATTGTCTAATATCTTCATTTTTTCCACAGACAAAGCTATTACCCTCGAAAACTAAAACTTTTGACATAGGAAAAGAGCCTTTAATCACATTCTTTACCATATGCAATCATAAAATAGTCTAATATCTTCATTTTTTCCACAGACAAAGCTATTACCCTCGAAAACTAAAACTTTTGAAATAGAAAAATAGCCTTTAATCACATTCTTTACCATGTGCAATCATAAAATAGTCTAATATCTTCATTTTGTCAACATACATAGCTATTACCCTCGAAAACTAAAACTTTTGAAATAGGAAAAGAGCCTTTAATCACATTCTTTACCATGTGCAATCATAAAATTGTCTAATAACTTCATTTTTTCCACAGACATAGCTATTACCCTCGAAAACTAAAACTTTTGAAATAGGAAAAGAGCCTTTAATCACATTCTTTACCATGTGCAATCATAAAATAGTCTAATATCTTCATTTTTTCAACATACGTAGCTATTACCCCTCGAAAACTAAAACTTTTGACATAGGAAAAGAGCCTTTAATCACATTCTTTACCATTTGCAATCATAAAATAGTCTAATATCTTCATTTTTTCAACATACGTAGCTATTACACTCAAAAACTAAAACTTTTGAAATAGTAAAAGTGCCTTTAATCACATTCTTTACCATTTGCAATCTTAAAATAGTCTAATATCTTTATTTTTTCAACATACGTAGCTATTACCCTCGAAAACTAAAACTTGTGACATAGGAAAAGAGCCTTTAATCACATTCTTTACCATGATAAAATTGTCTAATATCTTCATTTTTCCACAGACAAAGCTATTACCCTCGAAAACTAGAACTTTTGACATAGGAAAAGAGCCTTTAAGCATATTCTTTACCATGTGCAATCATAAAATAGTCTAATATCTTCATTTTCCAACATACGTAGCTATTACCCTCGAAAACTAAAACTTTTGACATAGGAAAAGAGCCTTTAATCACATTCTTTTCCATGTGCAATCATAAAATAATCTAATATCTTCATTTTTTCAACATACGTAGCTATTACCCTCGAAAACTTAAACTTTTGAAATAGGAAAAGAGCCTTTAATCACATTCTTTACCATGTGCAATCATAAAATTGTCTAATATCTTCATTTTTTCAAAATACGTAGCTATTACCCTCGAAAACTAAAACTTTTGACATAGGAAAAGAGGTTTTAATCACGACGTGTGTTTAATCACGCCTTTAATCACATTCTTTACCATGTGCAATCATAAAACTGTCTAATATCTTCATTTTTTTCAAAATACGTAGCTATTACCCTCGAAAACTAAAACTTTTGACATAGGAAAAGAGGTTTTAATCACGACGTGTGTTTAATCACGCCTTTAATAACATTCTTAACCACGTGCAATCATAAAATTCTAAGAGCTTTAATCACATTCTTTACCATGTGCAATCATGAAATAGTCTAATATCTTCATTTTTTCCACAGACATAGCTATTACCTTCGAAAACTAAAACTTTTGAAATAGGAAAAGAGCCTTTAATCACATTCTTTACCATGTGCAATCATTAAATTGTCTAATATCTTCATTTTTTCAACATACGTAGCTATTACCCTCAAAAACTAAAACTTTTGAAATAGGAAAAGAGCCTTTAATCACATTCTTTACTATGTGCAATCATAAAATAGTCTAATATGTTCATTTTTTCAACATACGTAGCTATTACCCTCGAAAACTAAAACTTTTGACATAGGAAAAGAGCCTTTAATCACATTCTTTACCATTTGCAATCATAAAATAGTCTAATATCTTCATTTTTTCAACACACGTAGCTATTACCTTCGAAAACTAAAACTTTTGACATAGGAAAAGAGCCTTTAATCACATTCTTTACCATGTGCAATCATAAAATAGTCTAATATCTTCATTTTTTCCACAGACCTAGCTATTACCCTCGAAAACTAAAACTTTTGAAATAGAAAAATAGCCTTTAATCACATTCTTTACCATGTGCAATCATAAAATAGTCTAATATCTTCATTTTATCAACATACATAGCTATTACCCTCGAAAACTAAAACTTTTGAAATAGGAAAAGTGCCTTTAATCACATTCTTTACCATGTGCAATCATAAAATAGTCTAATATCATCATTTTTTCAACGTTCGTAGCTATTACCCTCGAAAACTAAAACTTTTGAACATAGGAAAAGAGCCTTTAATCACATTCTTTACCATGTGCAATCATAAAATAGTCTAATATCTTCATTTTTTCAACATACGTAGCTATTACCCTCGAAAACTAAAACTTTTGACATAGGAAAAGAGCCTTTAATCACATTCTTTACCATTTGCAATCATAAAATAGTCTAATATCTTCATTTTTTTCAACATACGTAGCTATTACACTCAAAAACTAAAACTTTTGAAATAGTAAAAGTGCCTTTAATCACATTCTTTACCATTTGCAATCTTAAAATAGTCTAATATCTTTATTTTTTCAACATACGTAGCTATTACCCTCGAAAACTAAAACTTTTGACATAGGAAAAGAGCCTTTAAGCACATTCTTTACCATGTGCAATCATAAAATAGTCTAATATTTTCATTTTCCAACATACCTAGCTATTACCCTCGAAAACTAAAACTTTTGAAATAGGAAAAGAGCCTTTAATCACATTCTTTACCATTTGCAATCATAAAATAGTCTAATATCTTCATTTTTTCAACATACGTAGCTATTACCCTCGAAAACTAAAACTTTTGAAATAGGAAAAGAGCCTTTAATCACATTCTTTACCATTTGCAATCATAAAATAGTCTAATATCTTCATTTTTTCAACATACGTAGCTATTACCCTCGAAAACTAAAACTTTTGACATAGGAAAAATGCCTTTAATCACATTCTTTACCATTTGCAATCATAGAATAGTCTAATATCTTCATTTTTTCCACAGACAAAGCTCTTACCCCCGAAAACTAAAACTTTTGAAATAGGAAAAGAGCCTTTAATCACATTCTTTACCATGTGCAATCATAAAATTGTCTAATATCTTCATTTTTTCCACAGACATAGCTATTACCCTCGAAAACTAAAACTTTTGAAATAGGAAAAGAGCCTTTAATCACATTCTTTCCCATTTGCAATCATAAAATAGTCTAATATCTTCATTTTTTCAACATACGTAGCTCTTACCCCCGAAAACTAAAACTTTTGAAATAGGAAAAGAGCCTTTAATCACATTTTTTACCATTTGCAATCATAAAATAGTCTAATATCTTAATTTTTTCAACATACGTAGCTATTACCGTCGAAAACTAAAACTTTTGACATAGGAAAAGAGCCTTTAATCACATTCTTTACCATTTGCAATCATAAAATAGATTAATATCTTCATTTTTTCAACATACGTAGCTATTACCCTCGAAAACTAAAACTTTTGACATAGGAAAAGAGACTTTAATCACATTCTTTACCATTTGCAATCATAAAATAGTCTAATATCTTCATTTTTTCAACAAACGTAGCTATTACCCTCGAAAACTAAAACTTTTGACATAGGGAAAGAGCCTTTAATCACATTCTTTACCATGTGCAATCATA
>NW_027067482.1:0-12705 GCF_032884065.1 Artemia franciscana | reverse complement strand
GATGAACCCCCTCATATATGTAATAAAATATATGAATATATAAGTTTATTACGTAAGTTATTTTGTAACTTACGTGCATTTATTAGTAATAAAAACGCTCGTAAATAAAATCAAACGTTCTAGTGGCCTTTTTAAGCAGCCAAAAAAGTTGAAGGGCACCTAGGGCCCCCTCCCCGCCCCATTTTTGTAAGAATCAGAAGCATTGACTCATGAAAATGTAGGAATATGAAGTTTTTCTTGCATTTTTTTCATTGAAAGTTTAATTTTGTAAATCTAAGGGATAGTTTTTTTATATATTCTTCTGTTCTTTTTCAGGCTAAAATAACAAAAATAAATTGTATTTTTCTACAATCTAAAAAGTTCTGTTTACATACCAGAACAGTTTTTTCCAGATATAAAAGTTATTTTTATTATACTTACTTTAAACCCCTCCTCTATTTGTCAAATGAAATCTAGTAAATTTAAACATTCATAAATGTCTGTAAAATCTCAAAATAAATTTTTGTGAATTTTTGTAGGGCTTTCCAATGCGGGTATAAATTTTACTTTTAAGTCTGGCCAAAAAAAAACAACAAAATGATTGTGTAGCACGCTAGTAAAGTTTATGGACGTAGAATGAGCGATGACGACGAAAAGACCTTGATAGAATTAAAAAAGGTCGAAAAAACAGGACAAAGAAACCACGCCCTCTGGTCGGAGATAGAATTCTTAGCAATTAAATAAAAAAATATTTTTTCAACTGAAAGTAAGGAACCAAATTAAAACCTAAAACAAACAGAAATTATACCATATATGAGGAGGTTTGCCTCTTGTTCAATGCCTCGTTCTTCGCGCTAAAGTGTTTTGATAACTTTTAAAAAGTTTTATACTCCATCAAAATGGCCATTGTGTTTCAGATGTAATTCTTTAATAATTGGGACACAGAGTTAAATTTTAGCGTAAAGAGCAAAGTGTTGAAAGGGGGTTAACCACCCTCATATACAAAATAACTTTTTTTCGTTTTAAGTTTCAATGTTGTTCCTCACTTTTAGTTGAAAAGTGTTATTTTAAATTCAATCTTTTCTCTTCAAATACTGCCGAAAAATCTGGCTTTCCTACTTCTAAAATGTCTTTCTACGCAAAAAATCTATCAAAGTAAAGTTTGTTCGACTTAAATTAATCCCCTCTCTCCACTGGAAAATTCTCCCTGGACAATTCGATCCTCGCTGAAAATTTCCCATGAAAATTTCTTACGGACAATTCCACCTAAAAATTTCTCTTTAGTATACTTTCATTGGAAAAAGACATTAATTTCTAGTGGTTTTTAAGTAATTTCAGATATCCCCCTCTGTAAAATTTGTTTTCTGGAAATCTCCTCACCTCCAATGGAAAGTATCTCCCACAGAAATTTTTTCCATCGAAAATTTCCTGAAAATTCCCCCCTCCCATAGGAAAACCTACAATCCCAACACCACTGAAAATTTTTCCTGCAACATCTGCACATCTTAAATTTAGTCGGCAAAGACAAAGTTTTTTATTTCGCGTTTGTGCTTCTGGATTCGCTTCTTAAAGGATTTTGGCAAAAATCTTGCTATAGCATCAAGACCTAGGTTTGACGAAATCACTCCCCACCTCATTGTCATAATAATTTTGCTCGTTTTAAGTTTAATCTTATTCCTTACTTTCAAGAAAATTTTGTGTGGATCGAACTTTTCTCAGAGGAGTTTACGGTGAGAGTAGGAAATTTTTTCATGGAGTGCCACATTTCCTGCATGGTTTGAAAAATAATCAAAAATTAAATGAAAAATAAATTATTTTCAGCTGAAGGTTAGGAGCAACATTAAATTTCGAAACCAACAGAAGTTCTTCTAATATGAATATGAAGAAAATATAGCTCCCCTCCTCGATTTCGCTTGTTTTGCGTTTGACTGTTGCTGCTTCCTCTCAGTTGAAATTTTTTTTTTTGAATTTAATCAACTGAGGCAAAGATACAGTGATTTCAGACTAAAGCATATTTTAAACATTCCAAGACTTGAGTGAAATGACCTCTTAGTATCAGAAGCCGAAGTTTCTGAAAAGCAGTAAACAAAAATTAACAAGAACTTGTTCTTGTTAAATTGAAAAATTAACAAAAATTGAAAAAATTAACAATTAACAAGAACTCTCTCAACTCTACTTTTTAAAACAGTGAAAACTTTAGCTTAAAGAGCAGGGCGTTGAAGAAGGAGCAGCCCCTTTCATATACGGGGTAATTTCTGTTTGTTTTAAGTCTTAATGTCGCTCCTTACTTTCAGTTAAAAAACTAGTTTTTTTTATTTAATCTCTGAACGTTTTTTAGTTAATCCATGTTTTGATTTCGGCTCTCCACAGATGAATAATTAAAGCAAAATTTGCATATTTATTTATTTGGCTAAATGGATTTCCCATAGTTTTGATCGAATGATTTTGCGAAAAAAGGAGGGGAAGGAGACCCAGTTGCTCTCCAAGTTTTTGGGTACTTAAAAAGGCAACTAGAGCTTTTAGTTTTTACGAGCGTTTTCATTAGTAAAAGATATACGTAACTTACGAATTAGCTTGCGTAACAAACTTATATGTTCGTATGTTTTTATTACGTATATGAGAAGGTTCGCCCTCTTGTCAATGCCTCGTCAATAACTCTATGCATTAAAGCTAAAATTTTGTCCCCTGAATCACAAAGGCCGTAGAATAAATAGTTGAAATTACTAAAAATCCTTTAGCGTAAAGAGTGAGGTATTAGGAGGAGGTGAACCCTTTATATGCGTAATATTTTCTGTTCGTTTCAAGTTTTAATGCTACTCCATACTTCCAGTTGAAAAAAACTTTTTCATATTTATTTTCTCATTGTTTTTTTAAATAATGCTAGAAAATGCTGCGCCCCCTTTATGGAAATCTTCTTCCCCCCATGACAAATTCCTCCATGGAAAATTTCCCCCACATAGCCCCCTCTTATCAACTCCCCCCTCCCATCCAAAAAATCACCCTGAATACGTCTCTACATTTCCCATTAACCGTTAATATATGCAAACACTGGTCAAAATTTGCAACTTGCAGCTCTTTCCACGGGGACTGTGGGGGAGGAAGTCGTCCCCAAAGACATTGTTATAAGGTTTTTATACTATGTTGAATAAAATGGCTATCTCAAAATTTTGATCCGACTACTTTGGGAAAAAATGAACGTGGGAGGGGACCTAGGTGACCTCCGATTTTTTTGGTCACTTAAAAAGGGCACTAGAACTTTTCATTTCCGTTCGAATGAGTCCTCTCTCAAAATTCTAGGACCACTGGGTCGATACGATCGCCCCTGGGAAAAAAAAAACAAAAAAAAACAAGCAAATAAACGCGCATCCATGATTTGTCTTCTTGCAAAAAATACAAAATTCCACATTTTTGTAGATAGGATCTTGGAACTTGTACAAGAGGGTTCTCTGATACGCTGAATCTGATGGTGTGATCTTAATTAAGATTCTATGACTTTTAGAGGGTGTTTCACCCTATTTTCGAAAATAGGGCAAATTTTCTCAGGCTCGTAACTTTTGATGAAAAAGACTAAATTTAATAAAACTTATATTTAAAATCAGCATTAAAATTCGATTCTTTTGATGTAACTATTGGTATCAAAATTCTGTTTTTTAGAGTTTTGGTTACTATTGAGCCGGGTCATTCCTTACTACAGTTCGTTACCACGAACTGTTTGATACTTTAATC
This sequence comes from Artemia franciscana, assembly GCF_032884065.1. NCBI lineage: Eukaryota > Metazoa > Arthropoda > Branchiopoda > Anostraca > Artemiidae > Artemia > Artemia franciscana. The sequence goes on along the minus strand of NW_027067482.1, from coordinate 9,000 downwards.
ATTACCTCTGAAATACCCCTCCTTGCAAAGTAATGCTTGCTTCAATGGCTAGACAAAAATACATCTTACTCAGTTTGATAAACATGCCAAATTCAATGTATGCACTTCACAGTATCAAGGGAATATAAAAGCTGAAGAAAAAGGTCGCTGAAAGATCAAAACATGAAATAAAAGCATACATCTTTGAAAATCCAGGTGAAACGAGTTTGAATGGATCAATCTTTCTTTTGCTTCTTCTTTTTGCTCGTTCGAAAAATGTACTAGTCTGATTCAAGTTCTTGTGAAGTGAACATTAGGAAAAATAATCCCAATTGTATAGTAAGTCCTACTTCAGCCGATTTTTGTTCTGGGGCTCATAATAGGAGAGAATTAAGTCAGGGATAATAGATACCATTAGTTTTACTTCTGAATATAATTGTTAATATTGTCAAAAATCTTGCTGTTAAAAAGTGTAAAACCTTTTTTTTTTTTACAAAATCTGTTGATGATTTATTTTAGTAAATTACTAGTAAAGCTTTAGCACCAAGAGCTAATGATTGGAGGATGACAACAAACCCCCCACCTAAATCCCTACCCCAAAATAGTGAGGGATTCAAAAACGGTGATGCTAATTGTTAATTTTGATTTTTTTTTTGCTGTGTTATTCTTCATCAGTCCTACGCTTTTAAACTTTTACGCCTTTTTTTTATTTATTTATTTATTAATACCAAATACGGTAAGCTTTCAAGCTTGTCACAGTAAACATAATAAATAAAAGTTATGACAAAACTGACAACATAATACACACATACAAATCAATGAAAATAACGACTACAACAAACACTGACAAATAATACTATAAATTATTTAAAAGTATGATTTACTTTGAAAATTTGTTTGTGCTAGTTGTGTTTTGAATCTGTTTATGTCATCTGTTAGAAATGTTTTAGGTGGAAGGTCATTCCATGGCCTGGTTCAAACCTGGTAAACTCCTCCTCCTGGATATGACCTTGCCCATGCTTGTTCCCAGGAAAATATTTGCAATACATCACTCTCTTAGTTCACAGGTATAGAAGAAAAGAAAAAAAAATCATAGCTTCATCGGGAAATAATAAAAATAGCCAGGACAAGGGTTTTAATGCGAATACAGCAAAGCAAAGTACAGCTTGTATAATCGATAAGGCGCGTTCAACTTCAAGAAGAAGATATAGCTAAAATTTAAATTACAAAAATCATAAAAGTTGTCATAACTCGTAAGTTTTGTAAGGTTTTACTAAAATCGTAAAAGATAGGCAAATTCCTGTCTCTTGATACTCTGTCCTTGGCAGAATCTAGCAAGTTTGTCTTCCTATTTTAATTTTATTTAATAAGACCATTCCTAAATGACCATTACGCAAAAAAACGAGTTGTAAATTAAATATGAGCGCATATTCAGGGGCAGTGTAAAAGTATAAACTAGATTACTAAGTCTTTATTGAGGTTTAATCAAGTTTCTGATAACTTGGCTTTGTTAAACAAGAAACGATATACATAAATCTGACTACAAAGGAGACGGGGAGGCAACTTTTATGCTCCTTTAACAATAGAGAAAAAAAATCTACCTTGTTACCTTTGGTTCAATTTTGTTTATAAATTCAATGTCACTTCACTCTGTTATTTTCTATACAAGTTGATTTTATATCTGATTATTAGCCTTTGGCCACCAAATGAACTAAACACTTATTTTATAAAGAACCAAGATCAAAATAGTATTTATGTGGATACAGAGAATAAATTAATGTGGATGATAGTTTTTGTTAAGCAAGAGAAAATGGAAATTCTTTTTTCATAAATTTTTTATTAATATACAAAATAAAGATTTTAATGGAAAATATTTCTGCCATATAATTGCAGTGTTAAAAAAAAAGGCGACTATTAGTTTTGTCAGTGTAACAATAATGGCTTTTTACTAAATTGAATTAGTAAGTTGTCATAACTCTAAGGCAATTGGTATTCTGATTAAAGTTATCTTTTACAACGGTATCTTAAGTTCTATCGCCTGAAGGCAAGTGAATATATTTCTCTTTAAAGCGATTGCAAGCAGACTAAAAGCTTCATTAAAGCGACATTTAAATTTTTCATTAAAGAGAATTTTGTAAATAGTTTTTAAGGGCACCGTGTTTCGCCTTATGACTTGAAAATCAAGATCAAATTCAGGATTTATTTAAAGCGAGGATAAGGCGAGGATTGTTTGAGGCGTTTGAGGATGTTTGATTGTTTGAGGATGTTTTGTGTATGAATGGTCACAAATGAAAGAAATATTTTTGGTACTTTATCATGGGAAAAGAGAATTTTCAGCGCTATTTAAAAAAAATCGACGAGAAATTTAATAAAAAAGCAATTTTTTAACTTCAAGGAAGGATCAAAACTTAAAACTAAAAGAAATTATTACGTATATGAGGGGGTTAATCCCCTGCTGAATACTTCGCTCTTTACGCTAAAGTGTTTTTTTAGTAATTTCAAAAGAGCTATTTATTCTAATTAAACGGCCTTTTTGATTCAGGGGCCATTCTTAAAAGAATTGGGACAAAATTCAAACTATAGTGTAAAGAACAAGGTTGTGACCAGGGGATGAACCCCCTCATGTAGGAAATCAAATTTACGTATATAGACGTCTGTTACATAAGTTAATTTGTAGATTACGTGTATTTATTAGTAATAAGAAACGTCCATGAATAAAATAGAAGTTCTAGTGGTTTTCTTAAGTAGCCAAAAAATTGGAGGCCAACTAGGCCCCCTCTCCGCCCTTTTTTCTCAAAATCCTCAGGTTTCAACTTTGAGAAAGCCAATAAACTATAAAAAAGCATACAAAAAGGAGCAACATTAAAAACTAAATATAACAGAAATTATTAGGTATATGAGGGGGTTTGCCTCCTCCTCAATACCCCGCTCTTTACGCTAAAGTTTTTTTTAGTAATTTCAAAAGAGCCATTTTTTGTAATTAAACGGCCTTTGTGATTCAGTGGTCATTCTTAATGAATTGGAACAAAATTTGGACTTTAATGTAAAAAGCCAGATATTGACGAAAGGACAAACCCCCGAATTTACGTAATAGAACTTTATGAAAATAGAAGTTAATTAAATTAATTTGTATGTTGCATTTAATTATTACTAATAAAACGTTTGTAAATAAAATTAAAAGTTCTAGCGGCCTTTTCAAGTAACAAAAAGATTTGAAGGCAACTAGGCCCCTCCCCAACCCTTTTTTTTTATCAAAATCGTCCGATTAAAATTTTGAAAAAGCCATTTAGCTAAGAACATTAAAATTATTATGCAAATTGTTGTTTTAATTATTGAATTTTACTGTTGATGATGAACACTGTATATGTGTTCGAAATATCCAGTTAAATAATTTTATATCTGTTCACTGTCAATTAAAAGGTTTCATCCCTATTTTGAACTGTTTTACTTTAATTATTCATGTACAGTGAATCAAAATCAAAACCTGTATTAATTCAAAAACGTTCAGAAATTGAACAAAAAAAAGTTTTTCTAATTGAAAGTAAGGAATGACATAAAACTTAAAACGAAAAGAAATTTTTATTTTTATTAACGAAAAGAAATATATATATATATATATATATATATATATATATATATATATATATATATATATATATATATATATATATATATATATATAATGGCAGAATTGGTCAAAAACACAAATCTTGTCAAAAATGTAAAACATATGTACCAAGAAGGTAATGACTTTCTTTTTCATTTATACTTTTTTAATCTATTTTCAATTTCCCTTTTTTTAACAGTTGGTAGGTAGGAAACTGTATTAAGGATGACCAGGCTCAATAGTAACTAAAACACTCAAAAGCAGAATTTTTTATACCGATATATACAACAAAAGAATTTTGATTTTATGCTGATTTATATATATATATATATATATATATATATATATATATATATATATATATATATATATATATATATATATATATATATATATATATATATATATGTATATATATATATATAAGTTCCGTCAAGTTTAGTCTTACCCATCAAAAGTTAAGATCCTGTGAAAATTGGCCTTATTTTTTAAAAAAGGGGAAAAAATCCTCTAAAAGCTTATCTTAAAAGCTAATCTTATTGAAAATTGCACTATCAGATTTGGTGTATCAGAGAATACTACTGTAGAGGTTTCAAGCTCATATCTACAAAAATGTGGAATTTTGTGTTTTTTGCCAGAAGAAAATCACTGGTGCGTGCTTATTTGTTTATTTGTTCTTTTTCCCCAAAGGGGTGATCATATCGACACAGTGGTCTTAGATTTTCACTAGAGGGCTCACTTTAGCGGAGATTAAAATTCTAGTGCCCTTTTTTAGTGACCAAAAAATTGAGGGAAACTAGGCTTGCTCCCACGCTCGTTTCCCCCAAAGTCAACGATCAACATTTTGAGATTGCTATTTTGTTCAGCATAGTTGAAAAGGCTAGTAACTATATCCTTGAGAACGACTTAATCCTCCATAGTCTCCAAGGAAAGGGCTGCAAGTCATGAACTCCCTCCATTGTTTCCAGATAGTAATAGTTATTGAGAAGTATACTGACGTTTTCAGGGGGGATTTTTTAGTGGCAGGAGGCGGGGATTGTTGGTTATTTGAGAGTATCTTTGATAGTGGAATTAATTTCGGAAAAAGAGAATTTCCCTGATTTTTTTTTCTCGATTTTTCAGTTTTATTTTAAAAAAACAACGAGAAATTGAACAAAAATACAATTTTTTTAACTTAAAGTAAGGAGCAGCATTGAAACTTAAAACTATTAGAAATTATTTAGTATATGATTGTCTCCTCAATACCTTGGTCTTTACGCTAAAATATTTTTAGTAATTTCAGAAGAGCTATTTATTCTAAATAAACAGCCTTTGTGATTAACGGGCCATTCTTAAAGAAATGGTACAAAATTCAAACAATAGTATAAAGAATGAGGTTTTAACAAGGGGATGAACCCCCTCATATACGTAATAAAATATATGAATATATAAGTTTATTACGTAAGTTATTTTGTAAGTTACGTGCATTTATTAGTAATAAAAACGCTCGTAAATAAAATCAAACGTTCTAGTGGCCTTTTTAAGCAGCCAAAAAAGTTGAAGGGCGCCTAGGCCCCCTCCCCGCCCCATTTTTGTAAGAGGCAGAATCAGAAGCATTGACTCATGGAAATGTAGGAATATGAAGTTTTTCTTGTATTTTTTTCATTGAAAGTTTAATTTTGTAAATCTAAGGGATAGTTTTTTTTATAAATTCTTCTGTTCTTTTTCAGGCTAAAATAACAAAAATAAATTGTATTTTTCTACAATCTAAAAAGTTCTGTTTACATACCAGAACAGTTTTTTCCAGATATAAAAGTTATTGTTATTATACTTACTTTAAACCCCTCCTCTATTTGTCAAATGAAATCTAGTAAATTTAAACATTCATAAATGTCTGTAAAATATCAAAATAAATTTTTGTAAATTTTTGTAGGGCTTTCCTATGCGGGTATAAATTTTACTTTTAAGTCTGGCCAAAAAAAAAAAAAAAAAAATGATTGTGTAGCACGCTAGTAAAGTTTAAAGTTTATGGACGTAGAATGAGCGATGACGACGAAAAGACCTTGATAGAATTAAAAAAGGTCGAAGAAAAGGACAAAGAAACCACGCCCTCTGGTCGGAGATAGAATTCTTAGCAATTAAATAAAAAAATATTTTTTCAACTGAAAGTAAGGAACCAAATTAAAACCTAAAACAAGCAGAAATTATACCATATATGAGGGGGTTTGCCTCTTCTTCAATGCCTCGTTCTTCGCGCTAAAGTGTTTTGATAACTTTTAAAAAGTTTTATATTCCACCGAAACGGCCATTGTGTTTCAGATGTAATTCTTTAATAATTGGGACACAGAGTTAAATTTTAGCGTAAAGAGCAAAGTGTTGAAAGAGGGTTAACCACCCTCATATACAAAATAACTTTTTTTCGTTTTCAGTTTCAATGTTGTTCCTCACTTTTAGTTGAAAAGTGTTATTTTAAATTCAATCTTTTCTCTCCAAATACTGCCGAAAAATCTGGCTTTCCTACTTCTAAAATGTCTTTCTACGCAAAAAATCTATCAAAGTAAAGTTTGTTCGACTTGAATTAATCCCCTCTCTCCACTGGAAAATTCTCCCTGGACAATTCGATCCTCGCTGAAAATTTCTTACGGACAATTCCACCTAAAAATTTCTCTTTAGTATACTTTCATTGGAAAAAGACATTAATTTCTAGTGGTTTTTAAGTAATTTCAGATATCCCCCTCTGTAAAATTTGTTTTCTGGAAATCTCCTCACCTCCAATGGAAAGTATCTCCCACAGAAATTTTCCCCATTGAAAATTTCCTGAGCGGGAAATTCCCCCCTCCCATAGGAAAACCTACAATCCCAACATCACTGAAAATTTTTCCTGCAACATCTGCACATCTTAAATTTAGTCGGCAAAGACAAAGTTTTTTTTCGTGTTTGTGGTTCTGGATTCGCTTCTTAAAATATTGTGGCAAAAATCTTGCTATAGCATCAAGACCTAGGTTTGACGAAATCACTCCCCACCTCATTGTCATAATAATTCTGCTCGTTTTAAGTTTAATCTTATTCCTTACTTTCAAGAAAATTTTGTGTGGATCGAACTTTTCTCAGAGGAGTTTACGGTGAGAGTAGGAAATTTTTTCATGGAGGGTGTGCCACATTTCCTGCATTGTTTGAAAAATAATCAAAAATTAAATAAAAAATAAATTATTTTCACCTTTAAGGTTAGGAGCAACATTAAATTTCGAAACCAACAGAAGTTCTTCTAATATGAATATGAAGAATATATAGCTCCCCTCCTCGATTTCGCTTGTTTTGCGTTTGACCGTTGCTGCTTCCTCTCAGTGGAAAATTTTTTTTTTGAATTTAATCAACTGAGGCAAAGATACAGCGATTTCAGACTAAAGCATATTTTAAACATTCCAAGACTTGAGTGAAATGACCTCTTAGTATCAGAAGCCGAAGTTTCTGAAAAGCAGTAAACAAAAATTAACAAGAACTTAACAATGTAATTCAATTTTCAAAAATAGAAATAAAAATGTATATATACAGAATCAAGATATAAACTAAATTATTTTTAAATCTGATTTAAAAAGACTCAGTCTTCTTGTTAATCATCATCAAGAATGTCATCTTTGCTTTCATCATGAAGCAGAACATATTCTCTAGAACTAAAGCCAAATTTAAGCACATCTTTTTCTCGTAATTCAACATATCTTAGAGGTTCAATTGGCTTATTATTCACGAAAGTTTCATTGGAAGAGCCCAAATCAATAATATATGGCCTTACGGCTCTTTCCCGTCGTCCATCAGCCTTTTCATAAGGGACGAGACGGTACTGTAAGGCGGCATGCTGTTTTGAACAGGAGGGATGGTCTACTACGAGGTCACATACTTTTCTGTCCCGGCCAATTAAATAAGCACTTTGTCTATGCATATAAAGAGTTGGCATATTTTCATTATCTTTAAACACATAAAATCTCCAGCGTTTTTTTGGAATACGGGCTTCGGGAGGCTCACTATATTTGATGACTACACCACGAAAGGTATTCGTCTCTTCTGCAAGTTTACCAGAAAGAGCAAAATTAGGTTTTTCCTTTTCTTTTGCCGCTTTTTTCTTACGGTCACCTCTTTCATGTTCCCTGCTTTTCCTTCGTTCTTTTCTTCCTGCTTCTCTTCTCTGAGGAGGCCGAAGTTCCTCAGAAAATCTTGCCGAATTTCTGTCCCTTGCTTTACCAATTGATGATTTAGAAAGCATATCTTTCACTTGCTTCTTCTCGACAAGAGATACGACACTTTCTTTCTTCTTTTTTGTATGTTTCTAAAAAAAATAATGATTAACTAGAAAAAAGGAGAATAAAATACAGAATGTACTATATTGATCATAACTCAGAAATAACCTGAGTTCGATCTCGATTCTTTTAAATTTGTCACACTATGTGTAAAAGATGTCTCTAATAAAATTATAATGCCCAAGGCAAACGATAGTTGACTAACCGATAAAAAAAAAAAAAAAAATTGTGGATGATCTGGGTTCTCCCTTGATTCTAATGTCACACTTTTGTTCAAGAGACGGAAAACTGAAAAGGCATGAATTGGCTTGAAAATTCTATATTAATATTCATGGGAAATTTTCAGTGAGGATCGAATTGTCCAGGGAGAATTTTCCAGTGGAGAGAGGGGATTAATTTAAGGCGAACAAACTTTACTTTGATAGATTTTTTGCGTAGAAAGACATTTTAGAAGTAGGAAAGCCAGATTTTTCGGCAGTATTTGAAGAGAAAAGATTGAATTTAAAATAACACTTTTCAACTAAAAGTGAGGAACAACATTGAAACTTAAAACGAAAAAAAGTTATTATATATATATGAGGGTGGTTAACCCCCTTTCAACACTTTGCTCTTTACGCTAAAATTTAACTCTGTGTCCCAATTATTACCTTTCAGCTGACCCTTTTCTTCACGGCTGGGGGGCATTTCTTCTGGGGGAAGTGTTTGTCTCGTTCATTAATACCATTGTTATGTCTAGGAAACTTTTCCTCATCTCTCCTATACTTATCTTCTCTCTTAGGAGGGCGACGTTCCCCAGAAGACCTAGTCGAGATATCTCTGTCAATTGACTCTAAAGAAGAGAAGGATCATGACAAAGAAAGAAGTGGCCATAAAAAAAAATTGGTCGCTCAGAATCAAGAGAAACATCTAGAAAAACGATGTTTGAAATGGAGCGAGAAAGAAAATATGGCAAGAGAAAGTCTGCTTTAGGTCGTGACCGTTCTTTGGAAAACAGTAATGATTTTGAAGACAAATCCCGAACTCAACCATCATCCAAACGTCGGAAAGCCGATGATTTACTGCAAAATAAGGGAATATAACCTCGACAAGAAAGAAGAATCTCTCGTTCACCTACTTTTAAAAAACACGATGAGGGGTCTTGTG
>NW_027067481.1:0-12724 GCF_032884065.1 Artemia franciscana | reverse complement strand
GAACTAAAATTTTTGAAATAGGAAAAGAGCCATTAATCACATTCTTTACCATGTGCAATCATAAAATAGTCTAATATCTTCATTTTTTTAACATACGTAGCTATTACCCTCGAAAACTAAAACTTTTGAAATAGGAAAAGAACCTTTAATCAAAATTATTTACCACGTGCAATCATAAAATAGTCTAATATCTTCATTTTTTCCACAGACATAGCTATTACCCTCGAAAACTAAAACTTTTGAAATAGGAAAAGAGCCTTTAATCACATTCTTTACCATTTGCAATCATAAACTAGTCTAATATCTTCATTTTTATAACATACGTAGCTATTACCCTCGAAAACTAAAGCTTTTGAAATAGGAAAAGAGCCTTTAATCACATTCTTTACCATGTGCAATCATAAAATTGTCTAATATCTTCATTTTTTCAACATACGTAGCTATTACCCTCGAAAACTAAAACTTTTGAAATAGGAAAAGAGCCTTTAATCATATTCTTTACCATCAGCAATCATAAAATAGTATAATATCTTCATTTTTTCAACATACGTAGCTATTACCCTCGAAAACTAAAACTTTTGAAATAGGAAAAGAGCATTTAATCACATTCTTTACCATTTGCAATCATAAAATAGTCTAATATCTTCATTTTTTCAACATACGTAGCTATTACCCTCGAAAACTAAAACTTTTGAAATAGGAAAAGAGCCTTTAATCACATTCTTTACCATTTGCAATCATAAAATAGTCTAATATCTTCATTTTTTCAACATACGTAGCTATTACCCTAGAAAACTAAAACTTTTGAAATAGGAAAAGAGCCTTTAATCACATTCTTTACCATTTGCAATGATAAAATAGTCTAATATCTTAATTTTTTCAACATACGTAGCTATTACCCTCGAAAACTAAAACTTTTGAAATAGGAAAAGAGCCTTTAATCACATGCTTTACCATGTGCAATCATAAAATTGTCTAATATCTTCATTTTTTTCAAAATATGTAGCTATTACCCTCGAAAACTAAAACTCTTGAAATAGGAAAAGAGCCTTTAATCATATTCTTTACCATGTGCAATAATAAAATAGTCTAAAATCTTCATTTTTTCAACATACGTAGCTATTACCCTCAAAAACTAAAACTTTTGAAATAGGAAAAGAGCCTTTAATCACATTCTTTACCATGTGCAATCATAAAATTGTCTAATATCTTCATTTTTTCAACATACGTAGCTATTACCCTCGAAAACTAAAACTTTTGAAATAGGAAAAGAGCCTTTAATCACATTCTTTACCATGTGCAATCATAAAATAGTCTAATATCTTCATTTTTTCAACATACGTAGTTATTACCCTCGAAAACTAAAACTTTTGAAATAGGAAAAGAGCCTTTAATCACATTCTTTACCATGTGCAATCATAAAATAGTCTAATATCTTCATAGCTATTACCCTCAAAAACTAAAACTTTTGAAATAGGAAAAGAGCCTTTAATCACATTCTTTACCATGTGCAATCATAAAATAGTCTAATATCTTCATTTTTTCAACATACGTAGCTATTACCCTCGAAAACTAAAACTTTTGAAATAGGAAAAGAGCCTTTAATCACATTCTTTACCATGTGCAATCATAAAATAGTCTAATATCTTCATTTTTTTTAACATACGTAGCTCTTACCCCCGAAAACTAAAACTTTTGAAATAGGAAAAGAGCCTTTAATCACATTCTTTACCATGTGCAATCATAAAATAGTCTAATATCTACATTTTTTCCACAGACATAACTATTACCCTCGAAAACTAAAACTTTTGAAATAGGAAAAGAGCCTTTAATCACATTCTTTACCATTTGCAATCATAAAATAGTCTAATATCTTCATTTTTTCAACATACGTAGCTATTACCCTCGAAAACTAAAACTTTTGACATAGGAAAAGAGCCTTTAATCACATTCTTTACCATTTGCAATCATAAAATTGTCTAATATCTTCATTTTTTCAACATACGTAGCTATTACCCTCGAAAACTAAAACTTTTGAAATAGGAAAAGAGCCTTTAATCACATTCTTTACCATGTGCAATCATAAAATAGTCTAATATCTTCATTTTTTCAACAGACATAGCTATTACCCTCGAAAACTAAAACTTTTGAAATGGGAAAAGAGCCTTTAATCACATTCTTTACCATTTGCAATCATAAAATAGTCTAATAGCTTCATTTTTTTCAACATACGTAGCTATTAATCTCGAAAACTAAAACTTTTGAAATAGGAAAAGAGCCTTTAATCACATTCTATACCATTTGCAATCATAAAATAGTCTAATATCTTCATTTTTTCAACATACGTAGCTATTACCCTCGAAAACTAAAACTTTTGAAATAGGAAAAGAGCCTTTAATCACATTCTTTACCATTTGCAATCATAAAATAGTCTAATATCTTCATTTTTTCAACATACGTAGCTATTACCCTCGAAAACTAAAACTTTTGAAATAGGAAAAGAGCCTTTAATCACATTCTTTACCATGTGCAATCATAAAATAGTTTAATATCTTCATTTTTTCCACAGACCTAGCTATTACCCTCGAAAACTAAAACTTTCGAAATAGGAAAAGAGCCCTTAATCACATTCTATACCATTTGCAATCATAAAATAGTCTAATATCTTCATTTTTTCAACATACGTAGCTATTACCCTCGAAAACTAAAACTTTTGAAATGGGAAAAGAGCCTTTAATCACATTCTTTACCATGTGCAATCATAAAATAGTCTAATATCTTCATTTTTTCAACATACGTAGCTATTACCCTCGAAAAATAAAACTTTTGAAATAGGAAAAGAGCCTTTAATCACATTCTTTACCATGTGCAATCATAAAATTGTCTAATATCTTCATTTTTTCAACATACGTAGCTATTACCCTCGAAAACTAAAACTTTTGAAATAGGAAAAGAGCCTTTAATCACATTCTTTACCATTTGCAATCATAAAATAGTCTAATATCTTCATTTTTTCAACATACGTAGCTATTACCCTCGAAAAATAAAACTTTTGAAATAGGAAAAGAGCCTTTAATCACATTCTTTACCATGTGCAATCATAAAATAGTTTAATATCTTCATTTTTTCCACAGACCTAGCTATTACCCCCAAAAACTAAAACTTTTAACATAGGAAAAGAGCCTTTAATCACATTCTTTACCATTTGCAATCATAAAATTGTCTAATATCTTCATTTTTTCAACATACGTAGCTATTACCCTCGAAAACTAAAACTTTTGAAATAGGATAAGAGCCTTTAATCACATTCTTTACCATGTGCAATCATAAAATAGTCTAATATCTTCATTTTTTCAACATACGTAGCTATTACCCTCGAAAACTAAAACTTTTGAAATAGGAAAAGAGCCTTTAATCACATTCTTTACCATGTGTAATCATAAAATTGTCTAATATCTTCATTTTTTCCACAGACATAGCTATTACCCTCGAAAACTAAAACTTTTGAAATAGGAAAAGATCCTTTAATCACATTCTTTACCATTTGCAATCATAAAATAGTCTAATAGCTTCATTTTTTTCAACATACGTAGCTATTAATCTCGAAAACTAAAACTTTTGAAATAGGAAAAGAGCCTTTAATCACATTCTATACCATTTGCAATCATAAAATAGTCTAATATCTTCATTTTTTCAACAGACATAGCTATTACCCTCGAAAACTAAAACTTTTGAAATAGGAAAAGAGCCTTTAATCACATTCTTTACCATGTGCTATCATAAAATTGTCTAATATCTTCATTTTTTCAACATAAGTAGCTATTACCCTCGAAAACTAAAACTTTTGAAATAGGAAAAGAACCTTTAATCACATTCTTTACCATTTGCAATCATAAAATAGTCTAATATCTTCATTTTTTCAACATACGTAGCTATTACCCTCGAAAACTAAAACTTTTGAAATAGGAAAAGAGCCTTTAATCACATTCTTTACCATGTGCAATCATAAAATTTTCTAATATCTTCATTTTTTCAACATACGTAGCTATTACCCTCGAAAACTAAAACTTTTGAAATAGGAAAAGAGTCTTTAATCACATTCTTTACCATGTACAATCATAAAATTGTCTAATATCTTCATTTTTTCAACATACGTAGCTATTACCCTCGAAAACTAAAACTTTTGACATAGGAAAAGAGCCTTTAATCACATTCTTTACCATTTTCATTTTTTCAACAGACATAGCTATTACCCTCGAAAACTAAAACTTTTGAAATGGGAAAAGAGCCTTTAATCACATTCTTTACCATTTGCAATCATAAAATAGTCTAATAGCTTCATTTTTTTCAACATACGTAGCTATTAATCTCGAAAACTAAAACTTTTGAAATAGGAAAAGAGCCTTTAATCACATTCTTTACCATGTGCAATCATAAAATAGTCTAATATCTTCATTTTTTCCAGAGACCTAGCTATTACCCTCGAAAACTAAAACTTTTGAAATAGGAAAAGAAACTTCAATCACAATCTTTACTATTTGCGATGATAAAATAGTCTAATATCTTCATTTTTTCAACTTGCGTAGCTATTATCCTCGAAAACTAAAACTTTTGACATAGGAAAAGAGCCTTTAAATACATTCTTTACCATTTGCAATCATAGAATAGTCTAATATCTTCATTTTTTCAACATACGTAGCTATTACCCTCGAAAACTTAAACTTTTGAAATAGGAAAACAGCCTTTAATCATAATCTTCACCATTTCCAATCATAAAATAGTCTAATATCTTCATTTTTTCAACATATGTAGCTATTACCCTCAAAAACTAAAACTTTTGAAATAGGAAAAGAGCCTTTAATCACATTCTTTACCATGTGCAATCTTAAAATTGTCTAATATCTTCATTTTTTCCACAGACAAAGCTATTACCCTCGAAAACTAAAACTTTTGAAATAGGAAAAAGAGCCTTTAATCACATTCTTAACCATTTGCAATCATAAAATATTCTAATATCTTCATTTTTTCAACATACGTAGCTATTACCCTCGAAAACTAAAACTTTTGAAATAGGAAAAGAGCCTTTAATCACATTCTTTACCATGTGCAATCATAAAATAGTCTAATATCTTCATTTTTTCAACATGCGTAGCTATTACCTTCGAAAACTAAAACTTCTGAAATAGGAAAAGAGCCTTTAATCACATTCTTTACCATGTGCAATCATAAAATTGTCTAATATTTTAATTTTTTCCACAGACAAAGCTATTACCCTCGAAAACTAAAACTTTTGAAATAGGAAAAGAGCCCTTAATCACATTCTATACCATTTGCAATCATAAAATAGTCTAATATCTTCATTTTTTCAACATACGTAGCTATTACCCTCGAAAACTAAAACTTTTGAAATAGGAAAAGAGCCTTTAATCACATTCTTTACCATGTGCAATCATAAAATAGTCTAATATCTTCATTTTTTCAACATACGTAGCTATTACCCTCGAAAAATAAAACTTTTGAAATAGGAAAAGAGCCTTTAATCACATTCTTTACCATGTGCAATCATAAAATTGTCTAATATCTTCATTTTTCCAACATACGTAGCTATTACCCTCGAAAACTAAAACTTTTGAAATAGGAAAAGAGCCTTTAATCACATTCTTTACCATTTGCAATCATAAAATAGTCTAATATCTTCATTTTTTCAACATACGTAGCTATTACCCTCGAAAACTAAAACTTTTGAAATAGGAAAAGAGCCTTTAATCACATTCTTTACCATGTGCAATCATAAAATAGTCTAATATCTTCATTTTTTCCACAGACCTAGCTATTACCCTCAAAAACTAAAACTTTTGAAATAGGAAAAGAGCCTTTAATCACATTCTTTACCATTTGCAATCATAAAATTGTCTAATATCTTCATTTTTTCAACATACGTAGCTATTACCCTCGAAAACTAAAACTTTTGAAATAGGAAAAGAGCCTTTAATCACATTCTTTACCATGTGCAATCATAAAATAGTCTAATATCTTCATTTTTTCAACATACGTAGCTATTACCCTCGAAAACTAAAACTTTTGAAATAGGAAAAGAGCCTTTAATCACATTCTTTACCATTTGCATTCATAAAATAGTCTAATATCTTCATTTTTTCAACATACGTAGCTATTACCCTCGAAAACTAAAACTTTTGAAATAGGAAAAGAGCCTTTAATCACATTCTTTACCATGTGCTATCATAAAATTGTCTAATATCTTCATTTTTTCAACATATATAGCTATTACCCTCGAAAACTAAAACTTTTGAAATAGGAAAAGAACCTTTAATCACATTCTTTACCATTTGCAATCATAAAATAGTCTAATATCTTCATTTTTTCAACATACGTAGCTATTACCCTCGAAAACTAAAACTTTTGAAATAGGAAAAGAGCCTTTAATCACATTCTTTACCATGTGCAATCATAAAATTGTCTAATATCTTCATTTTTTCAACATACGTAGCTATTACCCTCGAAAACTAAAACTTTTGAAATAGGAAAAGAGTCTTTAATCACATTCTTTACCATGTACAATCATAAAATTGTCTAATATCTTCATTTTTTCAACATACGTAGCTATTACCCTCGAAAACTAAAACTTTTGACATAGGAAAAGAGCCTTTAATCACATTCTTTACCATTTGCAATCATAAAATAGTCTAATATCTTCATTTTTTCAACATACGTAGCTATTTCCCTCGAAAACTAAAACTTTTGACATAGGAAAAGAGCCTTTAATCACATTCTTTACCATTTGCAATCATAAAATAGTCTAATATCTTCATTTTTTCAATATACGTAGCTATTACCCTCGAAAACTAAAACTTTTGAAATAGGAAAATAGCCTTTAATCACATTCTTTACCATTTGCAATCATAAAATAGTCTAATATCTTCATTTTTTCAACATACGTAGCTATTACCCTCGAAAACTAAAACTTTTGAAATAGGAAAAGAGCCTTTAATCACATTCTTTACCATGTGCAATCATAAAATTGTCTAATATCTTCATTTTTTCAACATACGTAGCTATTACCCTCGAAAACTAAAACTTTTGAAATAGGAAAAGAGCCTTTAATCACATTCTTTACCATTTGCAATCATAAAATAGTCTAATATCTTCATTTTTTCAACATACGTAGCTATTACCCTCGAAAACTAAAACTTTTGAAATAGGAAAAAAGCCTTTAATCACATTCTTTACCATGTGCAATCATAAAATAGTCTAATATCTTCATTTTTTCAACATACGTAGCTATTACCCTCGAAAACTAAAACTTTTGAAATAGGAAAAGAGTCTTTAATCACATTCTTTACCATGTACAATCATAAAATTGTCTAATATCTTCATTTTTTCAACATACGTAGCTACTACCCTCGAAAACTAAAACTTTTGACATAGGAAAAGAGCCTTTAATCACATTCTTTACCATTTTCATTTTTTCAACAGACATAGCTATTACCCTCGAAAACTAAAACTTTTGAAATGGGAAAAGAGCCTTTAATCACATTCTTTACCATTTGCAATCATAAAATAGTCTAATAGCTTCATTTTTTTCAACATACATAGCTATTAATCTCGAAAACTAAAACTTTTGAAATAGGAAAAGAGCCTTTAATCACATTCTTTACCATGTGCAATCATAAAATAGTCTAATATCTTCATTTTTTCCACAGACCTAGCTATTACCCTCGAAAACTAAAACTTTTGAAATAGGAAAAGAAACTTCAATCACAATCTTTACCATTTGCGATGATAAAATAGTCTAATATCTTCATTTTTTCAACTTAAGTAGCTATTATCCTCGAAAACTAAAACTTTTGACATAGGAAAAGAGCCTTTAAATACATTCTTTACCATTTGCAATCATAGAATAGTCTAATATCCTCATTTTTTCAACATAAGTAGCTATTACCCTCGAAAACTTAAACTTTTGAAATAGGAAAAGAGCCTTTAATCATATTCTTTACCATTTGCAATCATAAAATAGTCTAATATCTTCATTTTTTCAACATATGTAGCTATTACCCTCGAAAACTAAAACTTTTGAAATAGGAAAAGAGCCTTTAATCACATTCTTTACCATGTGCAATCTTAAAATTGTCTAATATCTTCATTTTTTCCACAGACAAAGCTATTACCCTCGAAAACTAAAACTTTTGAAATAGGAAAAGAGCCTTTAATCACATTCTTAACCATTTGCAATCATAAAATATTCTAATATCTTCATTTTTTCAACATTCGTAGCTATTACCCTCGAAAACTAAAACTTTTGAAATAGGAAAAGAGCCTTTAATCAAATTCTTTACCATGTGCAATCATAAAATAGTCTAATATCTTCATTTTTTCAACATGCGTAGCTATTACCTTCGAAAACTAAAACTTCTGAAATAGGAAAAGAGCCTTTAATCACATTCTTTACCATGTGCAATCATAAAATTGTCTAATATTTTAATTTTTTCCACAGACAAAGCTATTACCCTCGAAAACTAAAACTTTTGAAATAGGAAAAGAGCCCTTAATCACATTCTATACCATTTGCAATCATAAAATAGTCTAATATCTTCATTTTTTCAACATAGGTAGCTATTACCCTCGAAAACTAAAACTTTTGAAATAGGAAAAGAGCCTTTAATCACATTCTTTACCATGTGCAATCATAAAATAGTCTAATATCTTCATTTTTTCAACATACGTAGCTATTACCCTCGAAAAATAAAACTTTTGAAATAGGAAAAGAGCCTTTAATCACATTCTTTACCATGTGCAATCATAAAATTGTCTAATATCTTCATTTTTTCAACATACGTAGCTATTACCCTCGAAAACTAAAACTTTTGAAATAGGAAAAGAGCCTTTAATCACATTCTTTACCATTTGCAATCATAAAATAGTCTAATATCTTCATTTTTTCAACATACGTAGCTATTACCCTCGAAAACTAAAACTTTTGAAATAGGAAAAGAGCCTTTAATCACATTCTTTACCATGTGCAATCATAAAATAGTTTAATATCTTCATTTTTTCCACAGACCTAGCTATTACCCTCAAAAACTAAAACTTTTGAAATAGGAAAAGAGCCTTTAATCACATTCTTTACCATTTGCAATCATAAAATTGTCTAATATCTTCATTTTTTCAACATACGTAGCTATTACCCTCGAAAACTAAAACTTTTGAAATAGGAAAAGAGCCTTTAATCACATTCTTTACCATGTGCAATCATAAAATAGTCTAATATCTTCATTTTTTCAACATACGTAGCTATTACCCTCGAAAACTAAAACTTTTGAAATAGGAAAAGAGCCTTTAATCACATTCTTTACCATGTGTAATCATAAAATTGTCTAATATCTTCATTTTTTCCACAGACATAGCTATTACCCTCGAAAACTAAAACTTTTGAAATAGGAAAAGAGCCTTTAATCACATTCTTTACCATTTGCAATCATAAAATAGTCTAATACCTTCATTTTTTCAACATACGTAGCTATTACCCTCGAAAACTAAAACTTTTGAAATAGGAAAAGAGCCTTTAATCACATTCTTTACCATTTGCATTCATAAAATAGTCTAATATCTTCATTTTTTCAACATATGTAGCTATTACCCTCGAAAACTAAAACTTTTGAAATAGGAAAAGAGCCTTTAATCACATTCTTTACCATGTGCTATCATAAAATTGTCTAATATTGTCATTTTTTCAACATACATAGCTATAACCCTCGAAAACTAAAACTTTTGAAATAGGAAAAGAACCTTTAATCACATTCTTTACCATTTGCAATCATAAAATAGTCTAATATCTTCATTTTTTCAACATACGTAGCTATTACCCTCGAAAACTAAAACTTTTGAAATAGGAAAAGAGCCTTTAATCACATTCTTTACCATGTGCAATCATAAAATTGTCTAATATCTTCATTTTTTCAACATACGTAGCTATTACCCTCGAAAATTAAAACTTTTGAAATAGGAAAAGAGCCTTTAATCACATTCTTTACCATGTACAATCATAAAATTGTCTAATATCTTCATTTTTTCAACATACGTAGCTATTACCCTCGAAAACTAAAACTTTTGACATAGGAAAAGAGCCTTTAATCACATTCTTTACCATTTGCAATCATAAAATAGTCTAATATCTTCATTTTTTCAACATACGTAGCTATTTCCCCCGAAAACTAAAACTTTTGCCATAGGAAAGGAGCCTTTAATCACATTCTTTACCATTTGCAATCATAAAATAGTCTAATATCTTCATTTTTTCAATATACGTAGCTATTACCCTCGAAAACTAAAACTTTTGAAATAGGAAAATAGCCTTTAATCACATTCTTTACCATTTGCAATCATAAAATAGTCTAATATCTTCATTTTTTCAACATACGTAGCTATTACCCTCGAAAACTAAAACTTTTGAAATAGGAAAAGAGCCTTTAATCACATTCTTTACCATGTGCAATCATAAAATTGTCTAATATCTTCATTTTTTCAACATACGTAGCTATTACCCTCGAAAACTAAAACTTTTGAAATAGGAAAAGAGCCTTTAATCACATTCTTTACCATTTGCAATCATAAAATAGTCTAATATCTTCATTTTTTCAACATACGTAGCTATTACCCTCGAAAACTAAAACTTTTGAAATAGGAAAAGAGCCTTTAATCACATTCTTTACCATATGCAATCATAAAATAGTCTAATATCTTCATTTTTTCAACATACGTAGCTATTACCCTCGAAAACTAAAACTTTTAACATAGGAAAAGAGCCTTTAATCACATTCTTTACCATTTGCAATCATAAAATAGTCTAATATCTTCATTTTTTCAACATACGTAGCTATTACCCTCGAAAACTAAAACTTTTGAAATAGGAAAAGAGCCTTTAATCACATTCTTTACCATGTGCAATCATAAAATAGTCTAATATCTTCATTTTTTCAACATACGTAGCTATTACCCTCGAAAACTAAAACTTTTGAAATAGGAAAAGAGCCTTTAATCACATTCTTTACCATGTGCAATCATAAAATAGTCTAATATCTTCATTTTTTCAGCATACGTAGCTATTACCCTCGAAAACTAAAACTTTTGAAATAGGAAAAGAGCCTTTCATCACATTCTTTACCATGTGCAATCATAAAATCGTCCAATATCTTCATTTTTTCAACATACGTAGCTATTACCCTCGAAAACTAAAACTTTTGAAATAGGAAAAGAGCCTTTAATCACATTATTTACCATGTGCAATCATAAAATAGTCTAATATCTTCATTTTTTCAACATGCGTAGCTATTACCTTCGAAAACTAAAACTTCTGAAATAGGAAAAGAGCCTTTAATCACATTCTTTACCATGTGCAATCATAAAATTGTCTAATATCTTAATTTTTTCCACAGACAAAGCTATTACCCTCGAAAACTAAAACTTTTGAAATAGGAAAAGAGCCCTTAATCACATTCTTTACCATTTGGAATCATAAAATTGTCTAATATCTTCATTTTTTCAACATAAGTAGCTATTACCTTCGAAAACTAAAACTTTTGAAATAGGAAAAGAACCTTTAATCACATTCTTTACCATTTGCAATCATAAAATAGTCTAATATCTTCATTTTTTCAACATACGTAGCTATTACCCTCGAAAACTAAAACTTTTGAAATAGGAAAAGAGCCTTTAATCACATTCTTTACCATGTGCAATCATAAAATTGTCTAATATCTTCATTTTTTCAACATACATAGCTATTACCCTCGAAAACTAAAACTTTTGAAATAGGAAAAGAGTCTTTAATCACATTCTTTACCATGTACAATCATAAAATTGTCTAATATTTTCATTTTTTCAACATACGTAGCTATTACCCTCGAAAACTAAAACTTTTGACATAGGAAAAGAGCCTTTAATCACATTCTTTACCATTTGCAATCATAAAATAGTCCAATATCTTCATTTTTTCAATATACGTAGCTATTACCCTCGAAAACTAAAACTTTTGACATAGGAAAAGAGCCTTTAATCACATTCTTTACCATTTGCAATCATAAAATAGTCTAATATCTTCATTTTTTCAATATACGTAGCTATTACCCTCGAAAACTAAAACTTTTGAAATAGGAAAAGAGCCTTTAATCACATTCTTTACCATTTGCAATCATAAAATAGTCTAATATCTTCATTTTTTCAACATACGTAGCTATTATTCTCGAAAACTAAAACTTTTGAAATAGGAAAAGAGCCTTTAATCACATTCTTTACCATGTGCAATCATTAAATTGTCTAATATCTTCATTTTTTCAAAATACGTAACTATTACCCTCGAAAACTAAAACTTTTGAAATAGGAAAAGAGGCTTTAATCACATTCTTTACCATTTGCAATCATAAAATAGTCTAATATCTTAATTTTTTCAACATACGTAGCTATTACCCTCGAAAACTAAAACTTTTAAAATAGGAAAAGAGCCTTTAATCACATTCTTTACAATTTGCAATCATAAAATAGTCTAATATCTTCATTTTTTCAACATACGTAGCTATTACCCTCGAAAACTAAAACTTTTGAAATAGGAAAAGAGCCTTTAATCACATTCTTTACCATTTGCAATCATAAAATAGTCTAATATCTTCATTTTTTCAACATACGTAGCTATTACCCTCGAAAACTAAAACTT
>NW_027067480.1:0-12762 GCF_032884065.1 Artemia franciscana | reverse complement strand
ACCCTCATATCATTAAAATCATGGAAATTGAGGTTAGTGACCATCGCACATGATTTTGTTCTTCCTTTTTTATGTCTATTTCTTATATACCTTTTGATAATGATACGAAATGGATTCACAAGTTTTTTGCCGTCTTTAGCTGTTGACATATCCCTCAATCTTCAGCTTAAATTAGGATTTACGAATATATTGTGACAATGCAATTTCAGTTCTTTTCAGAATCTATTTTTGGCTTCTTGTAATGCTTTTTCATGTTGTTTTGAATTCCCGAATTAGTTTCTGATGATTGTTTCATATTAAACAGAATGAAACTGGAAAAATAATTTGAATACTAAAAAAAAGGAATATTATACATTATATTTATGTAATGGTTGTTTGGCTAAGCCCTTATGATTCTGCTTAGTTCTAATAAAAAGATGCTGCTACCTTCTAATTTGAATGAAAAATTACGCTTTGATTTCACTTTCGGAGGGAAGAGGCAAAATAATTTTTCTATGGTCTGTGCCTAAGCCCCCCCCCCCGCCATCTCATACGACCCCTATGCCTTCTCAAGGCCAGAACATAATTTGCACTCTGATGAAAAAATATAAAAGAATATGTTTTGTCAGTTTAATATACATATGCTCATATTTATTGTTTAAAATTTTTATAATTTTCTATTTATTAAAGTTATCAAAGTGAAAACATTTAATT
The DNA here is from genome assembly GCF_032884065.1 of Artemia franciscana. Lineage (NCBI taxonomy): Eukaryota > Metazoa > Arthropoda > Branchiopoda > Anostraca > Artemiidae > Artemia > Artemia franciscana. The sequence continues at coordinate 12,069 of NW_027067480.1, read as the reverse complement.
TTTTCAGTAAAGAGCAAATTATATTCTGGTCTTGAGTAGGCATAGGGTTTGTGAGTCTTAATCATTTTATTTTCTGCTTGTTTTGAGTTTGATTTGGTCATTTTTTGTAATATCTGTTCGTTTTGGGTTTCATTTATTTGTTGATGCTGATTTGTGGTGATTTTACGCTTGGTAGATTATTTGATTGTAATTATGCTTATTTTTAATAATTTAATAATTTTTATTTTTACTTATATTGTAATTATGCTTATATTTAACGGAATTCTTTACTTTTCCTTAAAAAACTTATTTTGTGGAAGCATTTTTTTAGTAAATTGTCAGTAATGAACAGAAATATATTGGGAGAAAAATATTTCCTTTAAATCTTATTTTTTAAAGAAACAATGAGACTGATGCCTATCAAAATTTGTGAAGGGCGGGACAAATTTTATCCATGAAAATTTAAAAAAAGATCATTTTCAAAATTTTTCCTGGTGTCCCAGTAATTACACTGTACTTTAGGGTTCTTTTTCCATTTCTTAAATGGAAATCTGATAAAATTGCACAAAAGTTTTCTTTTGTGTTTCAGGGTGTTCGGGGTATATATTTTCGGAGGGGGGGAGGGGTACACTGAATGTCATTTTATGTCTGAAATTCCTCTCACAAATTGAAGTTTGGTCTCCTAGTACTGCTTATTAAAACTGATAACCATAGAAAGAGTATAGGCTGATACCGCTTATATGTGCATGTAGTTTTGTAACCTTAAAGCTATGCTGAACAAATGGATATCTCAAAATTTTGATCCTCTCCTGATGTTTTAGGACTATTCGTTCGGTACGATCATCCCTGAGAAAAATCACATCTGTGATGTTTCTTCTGTAAAAAATTAAAAATTGTACATTTTTGCAGATAAGAGCTTGAAACCTCTATAGAATGGGAAGTTATTCGTGCTTATTAGGTATTTCAGTTGCAAAGAAGAGAATTTGTAGAATTAATTGAGCATCGATTATATATTAGAAGTAAAAGGTAAAACCATTAAACAATTCCCAGAGGATATAGCCCACCCCCCTTACTCCCAACCGACTTCAGTCATCAATCTTTTATCGATTTAACCTATCTAGTTATATTACAAATCTTATTATGAAAAGCATCAAGTCCAATTTTCTTTTTCAATAACTTCTGTTTTCATTCAGAAAATTATATTTAATGTATGTTTTTCAATAACTCCATTTCTAATCCATTTGCTGATGTAGAGTGTCTATTCATATACAGTCCAATTTCAAAGGTAAACCTTGAAGTTGCCTTTGTTTTGAAATAGATGGCGTTGATGCATCCACTGTTGGGACCATTACATAATGTCCTAATTTGCATTAAAACGAAAAAATATAATGCAATATGTTTGCTATAATATTTTTCACCACAACTAATAAGATTTCAATATATTACTCTTATTTATGATAGATGTGTTATTCTACATAAGTTATAACTCTTGCTCTTTACACCTCCCAACGGCTTATTTCTTCGGATACGTTATAAAATTATGGAAAACCCCAAAATAACTGGGGGTTTTACTAGTCAAGTAAACTTTTTAAAGTTTGGGGATTTAAAGTAAAGTAGTTTAAAGTTGGCTGCTCTTCAAATCAGGATCTGAAATTACAAATTATTGATTTTCCACTCAATGCATAGCAGGTTCAAATTTACAAGTTTAAATTCTATCATCTAATTTAGTTTTTTTCCGAAACAAAAAACTTTGAAAAAAATTCGTTCCCTCTTTTGACAGGGTAATTATTTGACAATATGCGTAAACTGTTAGATTTTTTTCATACTAATCATCATTTTAGGTCAAATGCTTGTGAATTGGCTGTTGATTGAATTGGACGAAGTAAATTATCAAAGACGTTTCCGTGTGCAACTGGAAATTCGTCAGCCTATTATTAATTTCTACACTATGCTTTTGCATGCTCGGGTTATGAGACCTGTTGAGGATGGTAACATCAACGGGGTGGATATGGATTTCGAGGTATGGAGCTTACTGGTTTCTCACGACCCCAAAATATCTAGTATCTAAAGGTAGCTTGGTTTAATTTTACTTTTATTGCAAAAATGACGAAATATTGTAGTTGCATTTAATGTGAAAACTTTTTTCTTTTTTTAATTCATTTTGTTTTTAGTTTTGACTGTGGAACAAGAAATTGAAATAAACCCCAAGAGGAATAGAAAATTTGGCATGGGGTCAGCTATGACCTTCTTTTCAGCAGTTGAAAAAATACCAACAAAATGGTGCCCTTAACAACCTAGAAATTACAATGCAAAATAGGCTCTTTAAAACTACGCAATGCCACTAAACTTTGGCTGCAGAACATTAAAACCGATTGATTCGTAGACAAAAGATAAAGCAGTTCGGGACAATGTATATAATAACCCGTTTTTCTATTTCTAGAACATGAAGAATATAAATAATTTTTTTTTGGCTAAACGGCTTTCTCTTAGTTTTGATCAGACAATTTTGAGAAATAAGGGGTGGGGAAGGAGGCCTAGTTGCCCTCCAATTTTTTGGCTACTTAAAAAGGCAACTAGAACTTTTAATTTTTAACAAACGTTTTTATTAGTAAAAAATATACATAATTTAAGAATTAACTTACATAACAAACTTTTATACTCTTATATTTTTTTATTATGTATATGAGGGGGTTTGTCCCCTTGCTAATACCTTGCCTTTTATACTAAATCTTAAGTTTTGTCCCAATTCTTTGCATTATACGTGCATTATATCAAATACCTAGCCTAACCACCTCTATATATAAATATTAATTTAAATGTAATTGGATCATAGTTTGTTTCGCAAAAGAACCTAACTTTACTTATTGAGTGTGTTCTGAATAACACACACGAGTACCTAACAACCATATTGATGCATAGCTTAGATTTTTTGTTATGCATTGATGTATACAATTCTTCTCAATTCCTATTTTGATAGCAATACATGAGGGTTTGAGTTTCACATTATTTTGCATAATTGCATAGCCTACTAGTTTTGACCCTATTTTCTAATGTAGCGAGAAGTTAGGCCTACTTAAAAAAGAAAAAAATTATATGCTGACCAATGGTCAACATTGCACAGCAAGTGATTACCTTAAAAATTACCTTAAATCGCCGCTTGGAGCGATATAAGGATTATCCATCCTTGTGATGCTCCATGAGAAAAAAAAGAATTCGTTTGGTGTAGATTGTGGCTCTTAGATTAGACTCTTGTGGAGGACTCTGCAGCTTCCCAATTGTAAAGGAACTCCTGGCAGAGCCATTCCCTATCAAGGTGGGACTTGAACATGTCAATTGAAGTAGCAGAAACTGTTTCTTCAGAGAGCTGGTTCCACATATTGATGATGCTTTGGCTGAAGAAGTGGCTTCTATGTCTACTCGTGGAACGCTGCATGGAGAGCTTCAAAGAATGTCCTCTAGTACCAGAATGCAAGGGCTGTGCAAAGAGACCGGGAAGGGTATTTTTAGAGAGGATTTTTTTGGTTAAAATAATGTCACCCCTTTTCCGTCGGTATGTCAGTGTTGGCAGCTTCAAACGACGTAGTCTTTCTTCGTATGGAAATTTATTCATGTTGGTAACCATCTTAGTGGCACGACGCTGGACATCCTCAAGCAACTTCCTATCTTTTTTGAAGAAAGGGGCTGCCAATGACATTCCAACCTCCAGGCGTGGACGTACAAGCGCCTTATATAACTTCATATAACTCTTATATATATATATATATAACTTATATAACTTTATATAACTTTATATAACCTTGTATAACTTTATATAACTTATATAACCCCCCCCAACTACCCCAAAAAGAGCGGATCCATTCTGGTTTTGTCAATCATGTATCTAGGACTTGTGCTTATTTTTCCCACCAATTTTCATCCCAATCCCTTCACTCTAAGTGTTTTCCAAGATTTTAGATTCCCCCTCCCAACCCCCAACCCCAATGTCATCAGATCCGGTCGGGATTTAAAATATCAGCTCCGAGACACGATATCCTTCCAAACATCAACTTTCATTAAGATTTGATCAACCGTTCGTAAGTTAAAAATACTTCTATTTTTCTATTTTTTCTGAATTAACAGGCCCCCTACTCCCCCCCCAGATGGTCAATACCGGAAAAATACTATTTCTAATTTAATCTGACCTAATATAACTAACTTAATCTTATTTCTAACTAGTCCGGTCCCTGATACGCCTGCCAAATTTCATTGTCCTAGCTTACCTGGAAGTGCCTAAAGTAGCAAAACCAGGACCGACAGACAGACTGACAGATAGACTGACCAACTCTGCAATTGCTATATGTCACTTGGTTAATACCAAGTGCCATAAAAAAAGGCATCGAGTGGTATGTTCATTTTATTGGTAAGTCATTTACATGAACTGTCATATATTTTTTGAAAATTTGTCATTTTTAAGAGCTCAAAAAGTGCTTCAGTTTGAATGTATGGTAGAAGCAATTATTATATTTGTAAAGAGCATAAAAAAGGCATAGAGTGGTACTACCCTTTGTTTGTGAATATTCTGAACCGAACAGCAACAATCAGCTTCTTAATCAAATTATTTTTAGCACTAATTGCGTCTTCCATTGCTGTTGTGTTTAAAAATTGCTGCATAAATCGCTTAGTTGCTCGGCAAAATTTTGATGTTTCCATCTTAATCAATTGTAAGTCAGTTAGGGTAAGACAACTGGTACTGGGACACTTTGATCACTCTGCCTTAATCATCTTAATCATCGTATGTCAGTTAGGGTAAGACAACTGGTACTGGGACACTTTGATCACTCTGCCTATTCTGGGACAGAAGCTTTGATTGGATTACAACATGTCCATTACTGGGACAAAATAATTAATCTTGGACACCCAATGTATACATTTTTCTGGGTTGCTTCCAAAAAACCTGTTGTCTTTTGTCCCAGTATTGGACATGCTGCAATCCAACCAAAGATTCTGTCCAAAATAGGCAGAGTGATTTAAGTGTCCCAGTACTGGTCTTCTTACCCTATATGAACTGCCATAAATTTACCGCAAGCCTACTTTACGTATTTTTAGTTTCGTTGGAGGGGGATTTTAGAAAGCAAAAAAACGGATGCGCTTCTCTAATAATGACAAAGAAACAAAATGAGAATCTTGCTATATGCAGTAATACACACTTTAGAGCACTTGGAACGAAAGTTGACATTTACCAATGGGCCATCAGTCTCTGGAGTGATGGAGTGGCCCATTAATTGATGGAATAAGGCTAACTATGACACTAAAGAAAAAAAACACATGACATAAATACAAATAGGCAGCAAATAGGAGTTATTTACCTTCAAATGCTTGTGGAAGTTGGTCGTTGCATGTATGTGTCCCTTTACAGTTTTGTTGGGGCAAAACTTGCAGGATGCATTCACAGACCCCTCTTGGTCAATTTCCCCCTTCACAGTAAAGTACCTCCCTTGGAGTATAAATGGAAGCTGTTTGGCCATGCTGACTTTTCAGTTAGTTTGAGATTAAAGACGCTTATGACATGAAAGGTCCTGCTTCTTCTTTAAACATGCTGTCGGGAATTCGGTTTATTCACCACCATGTGTTCTCAGCAACTTGTTACGGTTTTTGATAATATATGTCTCTATTACGCAATGTTTTTTTGTACATTGCCAAAGCACACGCACACAAAAGTATTTGAAAAGTATTTGAAAAACAAGTACATTAAAAGTATCTTAAGTAATAAGTATTTCGTAATCTTACTTAAATATCAAGTAATAAGTACACCCTAGAGTTTTTACTTAAGTACAAGTACAAGTAATGGAAAATTTTACTTAAGTAGTACTTCAAGTAAAAGTACTTCAAGTAAGTGACAGCACTGGTACGAATAGACCGAAGATGGGCTCAAGGGGTAAAATGTTTTTGTCTTGGTGTCCTTGGCACTTTCAATTGTCCATTGAAATGACTTGCGGGCCTATGTCTTACTTTTCAGAAAATCTAAAAAATGTGGTTTAATAGTTTCTCACCTTCCCTCCATGTAAATAGCACAATAGCTAAGGATTTTCCACGATAAACTTCATTGGTCATTTGTCTAGCAACACACCTAGGCCATATCCAGGGATTAATTACCGGGTTTGAACACCCCCCCCCCATTTTTTCAAGCCTGTAAAACAGTAAAACAATTTCAAATTAACCAATTTCTGATATGTTTTGTAAGGTTTTTTTGTAAAACCCCCCCCCCCCCCAAAAAAAAAACCTCCGAACGAAAACCTTAAATCTGCCATTGCAAAATACAGATGCTTCGGGTATCTAAAGAAATTATCTTTTTTTTACAGATATTTTTTTTTTTTTTTTTTAATAAATTTTAGCCCTTTTCACAAAACATGTGCCTCAAAATGAATCGTGTTAAAAAAGTAAATGAAAACTTATTGATAGTCTTATCGTTATTCTGTAAGACACCGGAGGTTTTTTTGCTTTTTAATAATTCTAAAAAATATTATTCATTAGCTTTCCACCTAGTCTTTATATAGACAGCATAATCACGGAGACTTTTCTCTAAAAAGTGTTATCGGTCGAACGTCTTGCGAATGCAAGTGCTTCTTTTCCTGCGCCGAATTGTTCTAATCTTTGCCAAAGAATGCTGAATGGTAAGGTTACCTTTAGCTACAATTTTTTTTTTTAAACTACTTACAGAAAATATTCAGGGCTAAAGTAGCAGCTTATTTTTGCTATTTCAAAACCTTTCATTCGTATTAAAAAATTCAATTTGGGAAAAAGTGACCAGTTCTATTGAAGTTTTATTTTTTTCAGGTTAAGGGTAAAATACTTACTTTTTTCGACAGAAAGCAAGGGATATTTCGTACTTTTATTTCTTTTTTCTTGTAGATTCGGTTTTGCTTTTCAGTTTTGTTTACTTTCTTTGTTCCCATTTTTGGATTTTCATTCAAATCTGGATCTAGTAAATTAAACTTAATTCAAGGTTATTTACATATTTATGTAATACCGGGACCCCAGCAGCTTTGCCGCCGGGCCCCGGTACTCGGCATGTGGCAGGCCTCTTTATCTGGATTCTCATTGCTGCTTGTCTTCTAACCGAAGACAGTTTGCTGTCTTAGCAAAAATATTTAATAATTAAAGCAAGTTCGCAGACAATTTGCTGTCTTTTCATAATATTTAAATCCCTTGTCAAAATAGAGAATAATCATTTGTAATAATTGCAAGTTTTCGTTTATTGGGCCTTCCTACTGACATGATATAACTGGTTGAGTTCAAACCAGTAAGCTTAATCACTTAGCGACTTGATTTTATATTTCTCAGGCACCGTAAATATTTTTACAGTTTATATAATAACTTCAGCGATTTTAAACTGAACTAAAAAAAAAACAACTTTTTTTTCATTTCGAAAAGACATTGCTTACGTATAACAAAACTAATTTGGTAATGATGTTTTTCTACTAAGCTTCAAACTTTTTGTTTTTTCTCTTTTAAGGTTTTTGAATTGTTGTAATCCCTTGCTAAAATATAGACACATATTTTAGTAATTAACAGTTTTGTTTTTTGTGCAATTTAATGTCTTTTCATACCAAAGTGTTAATACAAAAAGTATATATATATACCTTCCGTACTACCCTGAATTTTCAGAGCTTTCAAAATTTTTCATCTTTTCGCTAACACTGTTTCCAGGGAATCATATATATAATTTAAACAAATTTAAGCCTGGGAAAGTTTTACCTTCCGGTTTAGTGCCGTTTTCTCGCTACCAAACAGACATGAACACACCTGCAGTTCATGAGAATAAGATAAATCTTTTGCTGTTAAAAAAACTTGATTATTGAAGGTCACTTTTATCATGGTATCATCCACCCTAACCTAGTAAAAAACCAACTCTAGCCTATAAAACCGAAAAAAAAGCTATATATAAAAAAAATTCAAGTGAGGAAGAATCGTCATTTGAAGCTGATATGAGAATTGTAACTTTTTTGATTAAAAAAAAACTAATTGCTTTCAGAGAGCGAGATTTTTTGAAGAAAGTTCACGAGTGTGTCAATACTGGTGGAAAGGTTCTAATCCCTGTTTTTGCCCTTGGCAGAGCTCAGGAATTGTGCATTTTACTAGAGACTTAATGGGAAAGGATCAAAGTACCAATTTATTTTGCTGCAGGACTAACAGAAAAGGTAGATTTTTAGTTTAATTTGTGCTTTTATTGTTTTTATGTTTACCTTTGATATATCTAAAAAGGAATTAGCTTTTAGTATTATTACCTTTTAGAATATTGTAAATGTTAAAAAACAAAAATATTCCGTTTTTCGCTCATCAAAATTACACCCGGTGCTCCTGGTCTTTTGTTCTTGCTTTCAACAGGGGCTGCGACCGATACATGACATAGTTTTACGTTGAGCTGCCTTGATTTTTTGGAATAATTTCTTGGATTTCTATAGCCTGCAACAACACTCATGACAGATATAAGCTATAGGCAATTGTAAATGAAGAAGCTATTTCAACATTAAGATGTGCCTTTTACATCAGTTTTGCTCTGAAATAGGTTTTAGTCGAATTTGCCAAAAAAAGAAGTAAAAGACACAATACCCAATAAAAATTCATTTGTTACCGCTATAGTAGTGTTGCAAAGTGGTTGAGGGATGGTTACCCGTAAGCCAATACAGGCATTTTTCGCAAAATTAATTCTTAACTAACCTTCTTTTTTTATTTTTTTACTAATTCTTAATTATAGACATGAAACCTTTTTACGCGTAATTAATTCTTTTTCTTAAACCTGTAGTATTTATTATTGGGAAATATACGAATATTTTATGGGGGGCAATTTTATGGTAGGGATCTTCCACGGGGGAATTTACGGGGAGGAATTTTCTGATGAAATTTTAAAGGGGAAACTTTCACGGGGGGATAAAGGGGATATCCTGGCATGATTTGAAAAAGGGTCAGAAATGAAATAAAAAAAAACGTTTCATTTGAAAAAAGGAGCCACATTAAAACTAAAAAATACAAAATAATTTCGTACATGATGGGGTGGCCCCATCCTCGCCTTCCTTAACCCTCGCTCTTTACGGTAAAGTTTGAGTTTTTGTCACAATTACTAGGAAGGACTTTTAAAGAAGGAATGAAGGAGGTATTTTTGAAGAAATTCAAGACTATACGTATAGGGTGAGGTTGAGAAAGGAGCAGCGCCACTCATATACGGCATAATTTCTTTTCGTCTTGAGTTTTAATGTTCCTCCTTACTTTAAGTCGGAGAAACTCGTTTTTCATTTAATCCCAAATGAAGCATTTAAGTAAAAATTTGTAAGACGTAGAAATTTTGCAAGAGGTTGGACGTAATTTCTGTAGTGTTGACCCATAAATAATATCCAAGGGTTTCAAGTATCATTGCAACATCTTGACTCCAATTTTGATGCTTTTAACGTACCGATACTGGCTGAGAACCAGACCGCAGAGTTTAAAGGCAAAACAAGCAAACCTGCTTTCAATTAAGCAAAATGACATGGTAGAGGAAGTAGCATGTGTAGCTGTGTTGGCCGGAGCTGGCTTAGTCCTACGGTGAGTTGTTTGTAGTAGTAGTAGTTTATGCTCATGGATTGCAGCAACCTTATGTATTCCCGAAAGCCCTCCCCCTCTGGCTATAAGTAATAATAATTGCTTAGTCCTTTATCCTAGTTCACGCGCTGCACAACAAACTTAAAGCCTTTAAAAATTACGACCAGAAATCGGCAGACGTATTGACTTGGAGCCTAAATTCCACAGTATATTTTAAACATTTTGGGGTGGAGAAGTTGGTAAATCTCTGCTTCTACATGCTTACTCGGCTACTGAATTTATTCATTCTACCTACTCTGCAAAACTTTACTCTATTTACTCTGACTCTGCAAAAAATGGTCATTCATATGTCGAAGCAATCTTCCACGTTCCAGGCTTCCTCATTACGACACAGTGGACAATATTTCAGTAGTAGACATTGACCACGTTCAGGAGAAACTTGTAAATCTTAGTGATATTGCAACTACCAACAATTCACTGCAGGGCTAAGCTGCCTGAAGCCAACACAGCCACGGACGCTCCTTCTCCACCAAAAACAATTCAAAGTTTCACTCTTTATTCCCTCCCAGTAAGTTCCAATTTCGTTCAAAAATTTGCTTATGACAGCCAATTCGGAGACAACTTGGTTTTCGGGGTACACGAGCCTGTTAGATTAGAGCTTGGTTCAATTATGAGGTTGAGCATCCTGTGCTAGGTGTGGGGGTTGGGAGAAGTGGGTGGGGGATATGTACTGCAGCATTAGTGGTGAATCTGGCTGAAAAAACCGAGTTTATACGACATTCACCTTCACCCACCCGAAACCCTGTTTATGGTATAATACTGTCATCTGCAGTAGCTCATTGTTGACAATTTAAGTAAAAGCCGAGCAGCAGTACTTATATTTATGATTGTTGTGTGTTTACTGTTATATAATGTATTGCATAATGTTTTTAAGTTAACCAAGTAGCGTGTTTGTTAATTAGTTACTTTTCTTCACTATCCGCTTGAATAGCACCTACTTCGGTAGCATCTCCTTTTGCCCTCCCCCCCCCCAATAAAATAATGTAGCTACGCCCCTGACAATATGGCTTTCAATATTTAATTTTAGCTCACAGAATTATATTCTTATCCTTCCAAGCTTTTAATATAGGAAATCTAGCTATATCCTTGTGATCCCAGTGAAATTGACCAAAGAAGTCCCATATTTACTAAGTTCCGCGTATTTTTAAACCTTCTTGTATTTCTCTGATTTCTAAAATAGCGCGGGCGAAAAGCATAAAAAAAACACCAGAAACTTCCATGTTGGATGAAAGCACCAGAATTTGCTGAAATGTACTTTCGAGCATTTTCTAGGATAGGGCTCGATTATGCAAGCGAAAGTTTTCCTCAGAACGCCGCTACGTGGCTTGAAATCCAAGATGGCGGACGAAAATACGAGTTTGTGAAAATGAGAAGACATGGCCGTTCAAATTGGCTAGTATGGATAATTGATGGTTAAGGTATTGAATATGAGCTTAAGAATGGCCTAAGTTGTACCGTAGTGTCGCTAGGTGCCTAAAATTCAAAATGGTGGACGTAAAACACGAGTTTGTTAAAATGAGAAGGCATGACCGCTCAAATAGGCTAGTATTGGGTAATCGATGGCACTAGTATATGAAAGTAAAAGTGGACTAAAGTAATAATATGTGGAATTCCGTCTATTATTATGAATAACGATAAGAAAAGAAGCGTTTCGATGCTAAACTAACAAAAAAAAAAAACATTTAGTTTACATGAAAAACCTGATATTTACAAGATAATAAAAAAAACGCTCGTTAGTTCGAACATGACACATTGCAAACGGCTTCAGTTTGCCTTCATGTTGACTGCTTTCATTCAACCTGTCATCTAGCGGGGTAGTTTCATGCTACTATAAATAACGTAGCTTTTGCCGTGCTTCTTGGAGGGTAAGTGTTTTTCTATTTCTTGTAAGCCAATTAGAAAAGGGAATAAGTGATTGAAAATGATGTATGCAAGATATTACTCTGGGATTAACGAAACATATTGTTGTTGCTTCTATCGGTAAGTAGTTCCTGGGTATTAGTTTAATAGACAGCGCCATCTACTGTTACCGTGTGTTACTTCTAGTGAGTTTTGCGAGACATGTTTAACCTGCTGTCCCATGCTGTCATGAAAAGGTCTCCAAAGTTAAAACGAGCATATGGCACTACTGGAAACATGTACATAGCTAACCAGCTCATCCAGTTATGTTCGCACGAAGAGGCTGACACCCGCCTTTTGCTTCACGCTTGTGACGAAGTCTTACAAGGACATGTGTCGATTCTCATACTGGACACAGACGTGATTGTGATTGCGACCTCCTGCTTTGATCACATTGGAGTCTCCGAACTATTTACTATGCTTTGTGTCGGTACCAACCTAAAGTACGTTCCCATTCACGAAATAGTTCGATCGCTCTGGCCGACGAAATCACAGGTACTTTCGCCCTTCCTTGCGTCTACAGGATGTAATACTGTTTTTTCTTTTATCCACCACTCAAAGAGGCAGTTCTTTGCG
>NW_027067479.1:0-12727 GCF_032884065.1 Artemia franciscana | reverse complement strand
GTATCAAATACCATGCGAATGTGGCAAATTCTATGTAGGGAGAACCCACCAGAATTTCGAGAAACGCCTACAACAACATAAAGATGATATCACCAAAGCTCTGAATTCTAATATTACTTCTCTTTCTTTTGATTCTGCTTTAAGTAGCCATGTTTTCGAAAATCCTAGCCACAAAATGCTTTTTGAAGAATCCACCATTATTAGCAATGATCTAGGCATAAAGCAAGTAGTTCGAGAAGCAATGGAAATCAGACTTAATATTAATAATAATATTACCTTAAATAGGGATTTAGGAGAATATTCACTAAATGCTTTATACACAAATTTAATTGAAAACAACCTTACGAAATATTTTAAAAACCAATAGATATTAACACAGAACCTGTCACAAATAGACCTATAAGATCAGCAGCGAAAAAGCTAGGCTGGCATTAAAAACCTGTTTTTAAATAATTTTCTCTCATTTCATTGAATTGCCTCGTTTCATAACAATTTATTTATCAGTCCTGGTTGAACTTCGCTTAGGTAAGGATGCTAGGACTGTTTTGAAAAACTGTTCATTTTAGTTTTATTGATTTTATCCTCTTGTAAGTTGTTTTTTCTTATTTGTATTGCTGAGGACGGCCCTTGGACATAGGGCCGAAATATTCATTCTAATTTATTTCTCACTGTCTTACAAAATCCCTATTATTCTCCTTGGTTTTTTTTTGTGTCATTTTATTTACTTCATTTCCAACTTTTCTTTGAAAAACTTGTTTTGTGGAGTTTTTCTTTTTAATTATTAAGCAGGGAAAGATAAATGTTATGATTCAAAATCGTTGCAAACAAAGCTCATCGTAGCACTTACCCCCTCCCCCACCTCGGAATTTTACGGCAAGGCTCATGATGCCCTGCCTCATCGTACCCACCTCTGTGCCGGCAGGCATGTGAAATTAAGGTTTTCTGCTACGTAGAAACATTTTCTACAATACTATTACCCCCCTTGCAACAATGATAAGGATTTAGACCAAAATTATTCCTTGGAATCGAGAGCGAATAAATATTAGCTTCTCCGTCCCCAAAACTTACTCTGTATTTATCTAAAAGCTCATTGAAAATTGGATTAACTGGGACACTGCAATGCATTTTCTGAAGTCTCTGCCCCGACCTCCTCTAACAAAGTGACCCACCACCCTCCCTTCATAATTTTATGAGATATGAAACATTTAACTTTAATTAAACGAAGCTTTTAAATTAATGCCAAGAAAATATTGTGTATTAAGAAGGAAAATATCAAACCTCGCAACATTATTATTCAGACATCCTAAATGAAGGAAATTGAGAGGTTGATTGCTGCTCCCTCCTTCATACCCCTTTTGATGTTTATGTGAAGGTTCATGGAGAGTTAGACAATTTGGGTATTGAAATTGGCTCTTTTAGGCATCTCTCGCCCCTCGCCTGCACAATGAATCTGCGTTCCTCCTTCGTATAAGCTGATGCTCAATTGTACGTCGTTTAACACAACTTCACGAGAAATTTACTGAGTCAACTTAATTAGTTCAAGGATTAAGAAATATCAGTATTGACCATACATTTTGCGTGTATCACGTGACCTTTTAGGAACTAGTGCGCCACCATGCGACATTACTTCCTTTGAAAGTGGGAAGTTCGATATGTAGTGTTTGATATTTTTAAATTAATCGACTATGTCGATATTTTCAGTTGATAGCAACAGAAGGTCCTTTTTAGGGAAAAATTGTAGTTTGGCACCACAAAATGGTAGGAAACGCCACTCTCCCATTTCACAATCTTTTTGGTTACTTAAAATACGGCACTTGAACTTTTAATTTATGTTCGAATGAGTCCTCTCTCGACTCTCTAGGACCATCATTTGGTACGATTACCTAGGGAAAAAAAGAGAGAGGAAAACAGTAACTAATAAACATGCATCAGTGATCTTCCTCTGGAAAAAAATTGCAAAATTCTGCATTTTTATAAATAGGAGCTCGCAACCATTACAGGTGGGTTCTCCGATACGCTGAAGCGAGTTATGTGATTTTCAATGGTTATATATTTGGAACCACCAAATATATTTGGTTCGAAAATGGTTCCAAATATATTTGGAACCACCATAAAAAGTCAAATCTTTTTGATAAATTAGTTGTTATCAAAATCCTGTTATTAGCCTCTGATTCACTCCTTACTTATAGTTCGCTACCACAAACTACGTGATCCCGACATTTACAGGAAGGCACAATATTCCTAAAGTCAATAGTACCTATAGGGCTGTTCTTTGTTCTTTGTATTTTTGAAAGTATCTGCTGTTTTTGTTCATTTTCGTATATCTTCTATCGGTGACTGAATCTTTGTTCTAGGGCACATGTGAAGCGCATTGCACGACAGGATTTTATCCTTTAAATGGTCTATGTATCCCATGCGAAGCTGGCTGTCCGGCGTGCAGCACAGACGGTATATGTGACACAGAATATCAAAGTGACCAATCTAGATTTGGAGAGTCATCAAGAGATATCACAATAACGGTTGTTTTTTTATATTTTGCTATGTTATGCGAACAGAATTTTCAAAAGGTCAGAAACAAGTGAATACTCACGAATGTCAGAAACACGTGAGCACGTACGAATAGATTTTTTAAATTCAGAATTTTGAGAACATAGTTTTCAAAAAACAACAACAGAAACATACAATCATAAGCTTGAAAACAAACGAAAAGATTTTTTTAAAGTCATAAGCATACGAAAAGAGTTTTGAAAAATCTAAAAGCAGAAGAACATGATCAAACGGTTGATTTTAAATTTCATTAACCTACGTTAGTTCAACCTAAGTTATCTGTTAACTATTCTAACCTAGGTTACATATTCTCAAGTTAGCTTTTGAAACACACGAAACGGGTTTTCATATAGTAAGAAAAACATGTGAACATAATCACAGTTGATTTTGGGCTTCACTACCTTAGATTCGATTAACCTATGTTAGCAGTTTACTATTTCGGCCATGTTACATTTCCCCAAGTTAGCTTAATTTCTTTTTTTAAGCTACGTTAATTGAAGCTAATTTGAAGCGCCAACACCAACTAAATTATATCTAATAATAGTAGTAGAATCAGATATATTTTAAGCGTATGCATCTGAAATGCCCATGGTCCACATGAGTAGTATCCCCTCAATGACTCTCAATACACACATAGCCTATTACTCCCAATACACACATATCCTATTACTCCCAATACACACAGAGCCTTTAACTCCCAATACAGAAATAGCCTTTAACTCCCAATCAACTAGACGCGTATTCCATTACTTTAACAGAACACATATCCCATTACTTTAAGCGGCCAGTACTCCCATTATTTGGAGTTGATAGTCCCTCGTATTCAGCTAAAAGCTTTTCAGGAAAGTCTTAGCATTTTCGGGAAACAATATATTCTCGGCAAAACCATTCAATTGATACAACAAGTCGTACGTATGATGTTACCTTAATTTCTGGTTTATGAAGAAATTTCTGGAAGCATTATTATCTGAGTTTCGTTTGCCAAGTATTTTGGCTCAATAATTGAAGTGAGTTTGAAGTGACATGATGTCTAATAAACGAAGTTTTGATATTGATTCTAATATACAATTGGGAGGGATCTTTTTGTACTATAATGGTATCGAGCCGATTATTGATAATTGTTTATGACTATAACCGGCCAGGTGTCATTTTTGTAATGTAATGGTCCTTAGCATATTTGTTCCATTACCGGCCTGCACATGAGTTTCGGTCCCCACATCCCCATCCAGGTACCAATGTCCCTGACAAGAGACCTGATTCCCTATTTCAGGCCCCACAATCCCCTTCAAGGGGATGAATTCCCCACTCTCCACAACTTTTGCCCCATCAACCGTTCTTTTTGACTGCGAAATTTGTCATTTTTTTTCAACTCAATTTTTTTGGACAGAATTTTCTTGAGTCTTCGAATTATTTTGGAACATATAATTTTTGGATTTAAATTTATTTGAAATCTTTTGGTGACTTACGGGACTTAAGGACTTCCTAATATGTTTCCAAGAATCTCAAGAATGATGCTTTATCCGGTATCGCGTAATTATTCATGATATCAGTGAAACAATAGAATGCATCATATGACAGCCCTCATATCTTGTATTTTGAGACGTAGATACCCATACTCCGATGTATTGTTGGAGTTGCTAACACCTTTTCTGATATCATTCCAAGAATGTGCATGCTGGTTTCCTAAAATTTCTTTGTATTTTTCCGAAAATTTTCAAGAATGATGCGTTTTCTGGTATTGCTTAATTATTCATGTTGTGAGTTAAACAAAACAATGAAACAGTAGCCCATATTCCGATGTATTATTAGAGTTGCTAACACTTTTTTGGCATCATTCCAAGACTATGGATCCTGGTTTCTGACAATTGCATGGCTTGTTTCCGAGAATTTCAAGAATAATGAGTTATCTGGGTTATATTGAGTAATCATTCATGGTGTCAGTGATACAACACAATATATTCTATGACAACCCTCACATCTGGTGTTTTCGGATAACACCCTTGTAAACAACATTTTTAGCTTTAAAGAAGTTTTCCATTGAGTTTAAGAAATTTATGGGGTTTTGGGATTTAAAATTATGAATAGAACTTTTTGGGAATTTCATGGCATATTTCCGAAAGTTTCAGGAATGATGCGTTATCTGGTATTGAGTAATCTTTCTGATGTTCGAGAATTGCATGGTTTGTTTCCGATAATTTCAAGAATGATGCGTTATCTGGTATTGCGTAATCATTCATGGTGTCAGTGAAGCAATACCATACATCCTCTGACATCCCTCACATCTGGTCTTTTGAGATAGTAATTGAGTCAACAATATTTTTAGCTTCTAAGCAGTTTTCAATTGACTTAATGTAATTTTCTTTTTTTTGAGGGGGGGGGGTAGAATTATTATGGGGCACCCAGAAAGTCTTGGAATGTTCCCGAGATTTTTGAGAATTACCCTTCGTCTATTATTGTGTAATCATTCATGTTATCAGTGAAACAATACTTTGAAGTCCCAAAACCCATAAATTTTATAAAATCACTGGAAAATTGTTTGAAGGTAAAAATGTTATTGACTCAGTTGTTATCTCAGAAGACCAAATTTGAAGGCTGTCGCAGGATGTAGTTTATTTTTTCACTGACAACATGAATCATTACACTATACCAAATAACGCATCATTCTTGAAATTCTTGGAAACATGACAAGAAATTCTCGGAAACCAGGATGCACATTTTTTTAATGATGCCAAAAAAGGTCTTAGCAACTCCTTTAATACATCGAAGTCTGGGCTGCAGCAAAACCTATGTCTCAAAAGAGCAAATGTGAAGGCTATCACAGGGTGTATTGTACTGTTTCACTGACAAGATGAATGAATAGACAATACCAAATGGTTTTATTTTCTTGGATTGATGCCAAAGAAGGTGTTAGTGACTGTAATAATACATCAGAGTGTGGGCTGCAACAGCATTTGTGTTTCAAAACACCAGATGTGAGTGCTGTTACATGATGTACTATTTCTCTGACATCTTGAATAATTACGCAATACTAGATATTGCATGATTCCTGAAATTCTCGGAAATATACCAAAATATTCTAAGCGTCCAAAAATTTTTAGACCAAACAGTTCATAATTAATAGACAACTGGTTCTAAGCAAAAAATATTGTTGATTTAGTTGTTATCTCAAAAGAACAGAAGTGAGGTCGGTCACAGGATGTTTTGTATTGTTTCACTGGTAATATGTCCCTCTTTAGAAAAAACCCTACATTTCATAAATGTAATCGAAAAGTGCTTAGAAGCTAAAAATTTTGTTGACTAAGTTGTCATCTCAAAAGACCAGATGTCAGGGCTGTCACAGGGTGTATTCTATTGTTCCAATGAAAACCTTAATAATTACGCAATACCGGATTGCGCATCATTCTTGAAATTCTTGGAAACACGTCATGAAACTCTCGGAAATCATGACTTATATTCTTGGAATGATACCAAAAAGGTGCTAGCAACTCCAATAGTACATCGGGGTATAGGCTTCCATAGTATCCGTGTTTCAAATGACCAGATGTGATGGCTGACGCAGGATGTATTGTTTTGTTTCACTGACAACATGAATAATTACGCAATACCAGATAACGAATAATTCTTGAAATTTCTGGAAACATAACAAGGAATTCTCAGTATCCCAAAATAATTCTAGTTCCCAAACATTTTAAGTACAAAATAGTCCAAAAATTATAAATCTCATAAAATCAATGGAAAACTGTTTAGAAGGTAAAAATGTTGTTGGCTCAGTTATTATCTCAGAAGACCAAACATGAGGGCTGTCACAGTATATATGGTTTTGTTTCACTGACAACATAAATGATTACGTAATACCATATGACGTATTAATTTTGAAATTATCGGAAACTAGCCAAGAAATTCTCAGAAACCAGGAAGCGTGCTCGTGGAATGATGTAAAAAAAGGTATTAGCAACTCAAATCAATACATAGGAGTATGGGCTGCAACATTATCTGTCTCAAAAGACTAGATGTGAGGGCTGTCACAGGATGTATTCTATTGTTGCACTGACAACATGAATAATTACGCAATACTTGATAACGCAACATTCTCGAAATTCTCAAAAACTTATCAGGAAATTTTCAGCGTCCCAAAATATTTTCAGTCCCCATAAAAATTTTTAAGTCATAAATGATATTCATAAAAATTATATTTCAGTTCTAAAATATTTCGAAGTTCCAACAAAATTCTGCACCCCAAGAAAATTGCAATGTCTTAATAACTTCTGTCCAAAAAAATGCGTAGAAAAAAGTTGAAAAATAAAAAAAAGGTTAAAGGGGGCAAAACGTTTGGGGAGAGGCATTGTAGTCATGTAAGGGAACTTGGGGCTCTGGATGGGGACTCGGAGCCCTGGTGAGAACATTGGGTCAGGGATAGGAGTGTGGGGGCCTAAACCCGTGCGCAAGCCCGGTAATGGAAAACAGATGTACTCAGGACCATTGCATTACAAAAATGATACCTTGCGGGTTGCAGTCATAATCAATTATTAATAATCAACAGTCGGGTTGATACCATTATAGTACGAAAAGATTGTATATTAGAATCCATGTCAAAACTTCAATTATTAGAAATAATGTCGCTTCAAACTCACCTCAGTTATTGAGCCAACACACTAGGCAAACGAAACTCAGATAATAACTCTTCCAGAAATTTCCTTATCAACCGGAAGTTGAGGTAGTATCAGAAATTTAGAACTACACTTTAGTTATTATTGAAGATTTGTGCTTAAGTATGGCAAACAAACCTCTTCAGGATTTGGGAATGCCTTCACCTAATCGTAACGCTGCTGTTTCGACATGTGAAGAATTGGATCGTGAACAAAGTTACAACACGAGTGATCTATTGTTGTATGTACAAAATAATATTTATAAGTTAACGTCTGAGCAAAAGGACATTTATGATAAGATAATGCATTGTGTCGATAACAACGTTGGAGAAATCTTCTTTTTGGATGCACCAGGAGGTACTGGTGAAATGTTTGTGATAAAATTGATTCTGGCATCAATACGATCAAAAAATGACATAGCGTTGGCAATTGCGTCGTCCGGAATAGTCGCAGCGCTGCTGCCTGGTGGAAGAACTGCTCATTCCGCTTTGAAATTGCCTCTGGATTTGCATTCTACAGAAACTCCCACGTGCAATATTTCCAAATCATCAGGGATGGGTGAAGTATTGCAGCAATATAAACTTATTATTTGGGATGAGTGCACAATGGCACAAAAAATCGCTCGAGGCTCTGATCAATCATTGCGAGATTTGCGAGGAAATTCGAAACCCTTTGGCAGCACATTAATATTGCTTGCGTTAGATTTCAGGCACATATTACCTATAATACCTAGATCACCCCCTGCAGACGAAATGAATGCTTGTCTGAAAAATTCTAATTTATGGGCACACGTAAAGACATTAAAATTAACTACAAATATGCGTGTCCGATTGCAAAACGATGACTCTGGTCAAACATTTTCAGATCAATTGCTGGCAATTGGAAACGGAAAGCTCCCAGTAGACTCAATTTCAGGACGTATACAACTGCCTTCTGAATTCTGTATTTTAGTGACGTCCAAAAATGAATTGGTTGAAAAGGTATTTCCGGATATTCTAACCAATTATAAAAATCATAAATGGCTAAATGAACGAGCGATTCTGGCAGCCAAGAATAAAGACGTCCACGAAATCAGCAATATTATTTTGACCAAGATTCGAGACCGGGCTGTCCTTTACAAGTCAGTCGACACAGTTCTGGAACCAAATGAAGCGTTTAATTATCCATCTGACTTAAATTCCCTGGATCTCCCAGGGTTTCCAAAAATAGGCGTACCAATAATACTGTCACGAAATATTAACCCACCAAAGCTTTGCAATGTCACGCAACTTGCCGTCAAAAAAACAATGGAAAACGTAATAGAGGCAACAATCTTGACAGGGCCTTTCGAGGGTGAGGCTGTTCTTATTCCTCGCATTCCCATGATTCCAACGGATCTGCCTTTTCAATTTAAAAGATTGCAATTCCCAATTCGACTAGCTTTTGCAATCACCATCAACAAAGCTCAAGGGCAATCATTAGAAAAATGCGGTATACATCTTAATACAGATTGTTTTTCCCATGGACAATTGTATGTTGCATGTTCGAGGGTCGGTAAACCTGACAATCTATTTATGTGCACAGACAATGGGACAGCGAAGAACGTTGTATATTCGCAAGTTTTACGTAGTTAATTTGTATTGTATATGTATATCTATCTATCTATCTATCTATATAAAAATAAGTTGTATGTATGCATGTTTGTTTGTTTGTAAAAAGAGCGCTTGCATATGACGTCATTATAAGTATATATGGCTTTGTATATGCACAGACAAGGGGACAGCGAAGAATGTAAATATTCAAATATTCGCAAGTTTATATATATATAAATATATATATATATATATATATATATATATATATATATATATATATATATATATATATATATATATATATATATATATATATATATATATATATATATCAATCTATATTCACAGGTGGGACACAGGGACACAACTACTATGGCGCCTAACGACTTACGCGCGGGGGGTCTTGGGGGGCGCGAAGCGCCCCCTCCAACTAGGTGTTGGTGTGGCACGAAGCGCCACATCAACAGCTAGTAATCTATAAAACTGAGGACTAAAGGGATTTGATGACTCAGGCACTTCTCATTGGCTAATCCAAGAGTGAAAAATTGGTCGACGTATTCTCTACCCATCCTAAAGCCACATGGTTCTTTTCTTAGAAGTTTCTACAACACCTACAAAGTCTACAAAGTATCATCATGCTTTTTAGTTTGCTTCCTACAGAAATAGGGCTAATGCCTCTACAATAACCACACTCGCTATTATCATGTTTTTCATAGATATATTTAATTAGAGTTTTCCTGAGATCGCTAGGTACTTCCTGTATTTCAAAATCATATTCTTAGTCTCAGTAACTTAATTCTAATCTCAAAACCACCATATTTAACAAAAATCATTAGCCAAACTATCAGCATATGGGGTCTTATCAGTTGTGTTGCGAGAGCAACACTTTGGTTTTGTTGCGTTTTTTATGTTCGTAACACCCCGATTTCAGCTTATCCCTAGAAAGTGGTAAGGGTCTAACCTCTGCGGTTTCTACGGAAAGTGTGGACCTTTGGCCGGATTGATGAATATGACTTTTCATTTTGGAAAGCTTCGTAGAACTCTTGCGTGGGGCCAAAAAGGGTGATTGTGTTTCTACCCATTTCTGTTCGTGATTTGAGCTAAGTTTATCATTCGGTTTTTCGCACTTGGGATTGCGGTAGAGAAATGGTATCAGATGTGCATCATAAAGTTTATAAGTTCTTTGATTGCTAAAGAAATTAGAGTTTAATCTTTGCTCCTCTCTAAGTTATGACGTTAGAAACTTGCCCTACGGCAATAAAGTTAACTTTTGACCTGAGACGGATAGTTTTTTTTTCGACGGCAGTCGATAGCTCTTGATGAGCTGTAAAGTTTAAAGGGGTTAACCCAATACAGAAATGATATCAGATGTGCCTCTTAAACTTTAAATGTTCTCTCATTGCTAAAGAAATTAGAGTTTATCCTTTGCTACTTTCTAAATGATGACGTTAGAAACTTGGCCTACGGCAAAGAAGTCAACTTTAGAACTAAGATAGATACATTTTTTTTCGACGGCTGTCGATAGCTCTTGATAAGCTGATCAAAATACAGGTCATCCATTTTTTGGTAGAAAATTCCTTCATGAGATATACCAGTTTGAAAGTTTAAAGGGGTTGACAACTAGAGTAGTAAGGTACACACTGAAACCAAAAATAGGCCGGTACCAATTGTGAGACAAATAGGGGAGTTTTAAGCAGCAATCAGCTCTTCAGCTCATAATAATCTTCGACAATGAGGGGTTCGTAACTTTTGGTATTGGTGTACCTATTATTTGTTTCCGGTGTATTTAATGGTAAGACCGATTTGGTTCCAGTGGTAAGACATGTAGGAGACTTGTAAGTAATAATTGGCTATTTAGCTACAATCACCTTCAGTAATGAGGGGTTTGCAACTTTTGTTGTTGCAATGAGGGGTTTGCAACTTTTGCCAGTTGGTGTACCTAGTACTTATTTTAAGATCCTTACAGATTAATAACTTCAGCGCTTAATAAAAGCGAGAAAACAAAACCAAAGTGTTTCTCTCGCAACACTTTACTTGGCGAAGCCGAAAGAAGGTTGCTCCAACAGCACACGTTGCCCATGCAGCGTAGATCTAGTTTTTTTTTTATCCTTTTTGTACTGTAACTCATATTTCCTCACAAAACAAATCTTCCTTCACATCGAAAGTACCGAAAAGTTTTTCATTGTTTTCTACATCTTTTTCTGTAACTCTGTCACGGTTTAGCACATTTTCAAATGATATGTTTATTTTTCTTTAACTCTTTGTTTATCAATAATTGTGGCCCTGTTCCTTTCTTTAACTGGGATAAGTCCAGATCGGCTATTTTTTCTTAATTTATTAACATGCCAGCATAATATATTACTATTAAACCGTCTGGTCGCACCTTTCAGATATTCCTTATTATATTTGTGGCCTCAACTTCACGCCTTCTTAATTTATTTTTTAATGCTTTCTACACTTTTTTTTTGCATTTCTCTTATTTTCATATGATCTATCCCTCAAATAATTTTTGTACAAGCCCCTTCTCTTCTCTGTTTAACGTAAAGCATTTTCAGATCATATTTTAAGGCATTTCATCACTCAAATACAATCTTACATAAGACATAATCAGCGACTTCTTACATTCTTTTCCTAGAACTATTCCTTACATCTTCTACATCGTCTAATTTTAAACTCTCTAGTTTAGTATTCAACTATTCCCAGAAAGTTTCTTTCAAATTCTCATCCAAGAGTTGCAACTTTTAGACCCAACTTTTCAAAATGTAATATCATATTCATCAATTTAGCCTGAGGCTCACAATTTTGTAAAAACCGCTGAGGCTAGACCCAGTGCTTGCACTTTTCGATTTTAATTTTCTCTATTTTCATACTAGTTTATCCCTAAATTTCCTTATGTGTAGGTCTAATTGTTCCCTAGGAAAAAAGTATATTTTGCTCTAGGTTTCCACAAAATTTATATGAAAAGCAGGGCACAGCATCTTTGTTATTTTTCACATCAGATAGTGATAATACATATCATATTTTACACTGACGAGAATACTTAAAAAGTTCACATAACTGTCATCTCCTCTATTTCACTGTACATTGCGTTTGCCATCGTCTAGAAACCAGGGGGGCTTTTGGTACCCTGACAGTTGATGAAGTGTTATTAATTGCTCAAATAAGAGAAATTATAGTGAAATTCTTGACACTATATGGAATGTCTGCTTTGTCCAATTTCAGGAGCCTGAACAAACACTTAGCCAAAAAAATTGCTAAGAGGTAACAAGAAGATTAGCAATATGCATTTCTCCAGTTCTGAGTACTTGAGTTTTCCATTTCAAGTCTTCAGATGACGTGTTTTCTTCCAGTACTGCTTGACTGACATGTCTTCACTTTGAACCTCCCCCAATAAAGCTTAGTGGCATCTCACTCGTTTCCCGTGACCTCCATCCTGCATCCATTTTTATTAGGGAGATCTTTTTCTGTAAGAACGTGAAATCTCACTAATAGTGGTCTTAGAGATTTTGGCTTCAAATTTCTTTCATTCCTAGGTTCAGCTAAAGCCGAAATATCATAGATTTGCCCTTCAAGCTTGAACCAGTCTTTAATCTGATTGATTAGGCTTACAGGCATTTATTATTTTCAACAAGACTGGTAGTAAAGAACAGTGTTTTCACTTGGCTCTGGAACATCTTCTAGTTTTTGGTAGCAGTTTTATTTTTGGTTTGGTAGAAGTGGTCGCAGCTATTTCCACGTATCTAATTTAAAGGCTGATATTCACTTGAAACTTGAAAGGTCCAGGTACAGTTATAATAATGAGACAACACTACAGATATACACTATTTCTACGAAGTTGGACACAACATCACAGAAACTTCCAGTCACGGTAATACTAAATCACTGTTGATCAAAATTATATATTTGATCCAAATGTCTATTTAAAATAAATTTTGACATGGAAAATTTTAATTATGTCAT
>NW_027067478.1:0-12720 GCF_032884065.1 Artemia franciscana | reverse complement strand
ATACCATCCCCCCCACCACCAACTTGTATATGCATCGTTTTTATATCTACTACCGCCAATTCCCAGATTTTTAAATATTTCAATTTCTTTTAAAATGAGCCATTAAACAGTTCTCTATGATGTTCCTGTGCAACAGTAGCTGCGGAAGAAAAACAGAAATAATATATGCCATTCAAGCAATTTATCTTGTTTTTCAAGCCAATGGATTTTCCTTGTTCTCCAATACAAGGAGCTGTAAATTTCCTATATAGGGTTTCGGAAAACACGATTCTAATTGTGTATTTTCTGTTTTGGCCTGTCTTTATTTTTAGGAGATAGGGGTAATCTTATTTTCTAATATGGGACGTGATCGTCTCTTACAATGTTGCAAGCTACCACTTCAACCTAGATACTAAATCTAAATTGAAATTTTCAGGTCTTAGGTATAAGCTCTATCGAATATGTATAGCAACTGCTACTAGAATTCCTTATCATATAAATGTTTAATGGTTTAATAGTTAGCACTTAGCAATTTGAATCCTGTCATCTGGTTTCAGATCTCGGTGAAACTTTTTTAAGACTTGCAGCTTATTTATACTATCATACATGCTTCTGCCGTAAATCCTTCTTTTCAAAATGAAATTAATTACTATGGGCTAGAGTTTGATCTTTACCGTTAACTAGCTACCGCTGCAACCTCGATCTTGAATAGAAATTTATCATTTACTATGGGCTATAGTTCGGTCTTTAATATATCTTTTACATTAAATATTTGAGTTACTATGGTATAGAGTCTGTTGTTTATTATAACTTTCGTAAAAAATATTTCATGTTAACAATTATTTTTGTTAATTACAAAAAGTTTCTAAATAATACAAACTTCTTTAAAAGGAGCCATTAAACAGCTCATTATTTTGTACCAATGCCCCACTAGCAGTGAGGAAAAAACGGAGATACTAAACAAACCTGCTGTCGATGCAGAATATCTTGCTAAATCATAAATCAATCATTTTATTAATACTATAACACTATTACAAATGCAAAAAATTTAATCAGCCCAAGAAGCTTTGCTTGTTAAGGGCCATACCACACAATAATAGAGCACTAAAAGAACCCTATATAATACCCTAAATCAAACAATACATGTGAAATGAAGATAAGGAAGAATAAACACTAGCATGCAATAAAAGAAACAAGAAAAAAAGAATCAAAAAGAGACAGAAAAAAACCCTGATAGTAATTATAATCATAGAAGTAAATGGAAACTAAGAAAGCAGAGAAGCAGGAACGACAAAGTTGACATTAGAACATAAGATAAAAAAGACAAATAAACAAGGACTTTAAAAGTTAAGAAGATTCAAGAAAACAATTTTAAAAACAAAAAGAGAGAGATATATCAGTTAGGAGAGAATTCTAAAAAAGAGAAACAATAGGAAAAGAGAAAACAGGAAAAATAAAAACAAAGGAGAGAGAGAGGGAGAGAGAGAGAGAGAGAGAGAGAGAGAGAGAGAGAGAGAGAGAGAGAGAGAGAGAGAGAGAGAGAGAGAGAGAGAGAGAGAGAGAGAGAGAGAGAGAAAGAGAGCAATTACTAAACTGGAAAGACCCGACAAAAAACTGCCTTTGTAGAAAGAAATAGAGGGACATCTGCAGGAAAGGAGTTCCGTAATAGAATTGATTGATATACAGGAGACCTCTGGGATACAGAGGAAGGGTAAAGCTTCCTCTGGAAGGGTAAAGATCAGAGGAAGGGTAAAGCCGAGGGAGAAGAGAAGTAGCCTTCACTGCCCTATTTTGGGCTCTTTGAAGTGAGCAGAGAAGAGATTTATTGGTATTACCCCAGACAGAGCAACAATAAGAAAGGTAAGGATAAATAAAAACATATTAAAGAGAAACCATAGCATCAGGAGGAAGAACGAAGTTAACCCGGTGCAACATTGTTACATTGAAGACTGGCGGTGGATTAGGGAACGGGTGTGAGTTATATCCAGTTTAAAAGGAAGAAAACAGTCAAGATACACGCTCAAGGTATTTCACGGTAGTAGCTTGTGGTATAATATCATTCCCATTACTTAGGGTGATTGGCTCCTGGTCGTCTCTCATACGGTAAGGGTTTCTGAAAAAGTTGCAAGCTACCGCTGCAGCCCGGATCTCTTACTAGATTAAATAAAAAAACAAGTTTTTTTTTAAATGAAAGTAAGGAGCGACATTAAAACTTAAAACAAACAGAAATTACTCCGTATTTGAAAGGGGCTTTTCCTCCTCAACTCCCCGCTCTTTACGCTAAAATTTGACTCTTTTTCTTAACTCTACATTTTAAAACAGTAAAAACTTTAGCGTAAAGAGCGGGGCGTTGAGGAGGAAAAGCCCCTTTCAAATACAGAGTAATTTCTGTTCGTTTTAAGTTTTAATGTCGCTCCTTACTTTCATTTTAAAAAACTTGTTTTTTTTTGTTTAATTTCTGGACGTTTTTGAATTAATGCATGGTTTGATCTGGGCTCTCCGCACATAAATAATTAAAACGAAATTTGCATATTAATTTTTTGAGGCTAAATGGCTTTTTCATAGTTTTAATCGGAAGATTTCGAGAAAAAAGGAGCGAGGGAGGAGGCCTAGTTGCCCTCCAATTTTTTGATTACTTAAAAAGGCAACTATAACTTATAATTTTTTACGAACGTTTTCATAAATAAAATTATACGTAACTTACGAATTAAATTACGTAGCGAACTTCTATATTCGTATGTTTTTATTGCGTATATGAGGGGGCCCACCCCTCGTTGATACCTTGCTCTTTACATTAAAGCTTAAATTTTGTCCCAATTCCTTAAGAATGACCCCTGAATCACAAAGGCCGTAGAATAAATAGCTGAAATTACTAAAAATACTTTAGCGTAAAGAGCGAGGTATTACGAGGAGGTTAAACCCCTCATATGCGTAAAAATTTCTGTTCGTTTGAAGTTTTAATGCTGCTTCTCACTTTCTATAGAAAAAAATTTTCATATTTATTTTTTCATTGTTTTTTTTAGATAATGCTAGAAAATCCTACGCCCCCTCCATTGAAAGTCTCTTCCCCCATGAGAAGTTCCTCCATGGAAAGATCCTCCTCGGTAACCCTCCCCCTCAAATATCCCCCCCAAACCAAAAAAACTCCCTGAAAACGTCTGTACACTTCCCAGTAACAATTACTATATCTAAACACAGGTCAAAGTTTGTAACTTGCAGCCCCTCCCATGGGGACTTCGGAGGAGTAAGTCGTCCCCAAATACATAGTTATTGGGTTTTTCGACTATGATGAATAAAATGGCTATCTCAGAATTTTGATCCGGTGACTTTGGGGAAAAAATTAGCGTGGGAGATGGCCTAGGTGCCCTCCAGTTTTTCGGTCACTTAAAAGGGCCACTAGAACTTTTAATTTCGTTATAATGAGCCCTTTCGCGATATTCTAGGACCACTGAGTCGATACGATCACCCCTGGAAAAAAAAAACAAAAAAAAAAAAAAAAACC
Organism: Artemia franciscana; assembly: GCF_032884065.1. Taxonomy (NCBI): domain Eukaryota; kingdom Metazoa; phylum Arthropoda; class Branchiopoda; order Anostraca; family Artemiidae; genus Artemia; species Artemia franciscana. The sequence goes on along the minus strand of NW_027067478.1, from coordinate 9,239 downwards.
AAATAAACACGCATCCGTGATTTGTCTTCTGGCAAAAATGCGAAATTCCACATTTTTGTAGATAGGGGCTTGAAACTTCTACTATAAGGTTCTCTGATACGCTGAATCTGATGGTGGGATTTTCGTTAAGATCGTATCTCAGGCTCGTAACTTTTGATGGGTAAGAATAATCTTGATGAAACTTATATGTTTAAAATCAGAATTAAAATGCAATTCTTTTGATGTAGCTATTGGTATCAAAATTCCATTTTTTAGAGTTTCAGTTACTATTGAGCCTGGTCGCTCCTTACTACAGTTCGTTACCACGAACTGTTTGATAGCTAGCTATCAATGCAACCCGGATTGTAGTTTAAAGCCCATTCTTTACTATTATCAGTTAATAGTGGCTATGGTTTGATCTTTAATATGATTTTTAAACCTCGTCTAGATTGCTCAGAAAACACCATGTTACTTGTTAATACCAATAAAATCAAGCGTCGAGTTGTAACAACCAGTGAAAACAGAACAATTTCAAATTTTTAGGTATTTTTCTAGTTTTAATCAAAATCTAGCTGAGAAACAGTAAATATTTTTGCATTTTACATAATAACCGCAGTGGTCAATGAAATAAAATCATTTGATTAAAAATTTTCATGATTTACTCTAGTTTCAATTCACCAACCAAATTTTTGAACCTGTCTTACATTTTTGAATCAGAATTAGGATCTCTGCTGACTAAGCTATGTATTCTAAACCCCCCCTTTTAATATAATTTACTTTGAAAAACTTGATGGAATCTCACCCTCACAAGCGTATTCCTTTTCCATATTGTCTCAGATATTTATGTTTGATCCTATAAATTAAAAAAAAAATAAAACATTAGGGTCAAACCCTTGGGAAATGCTACAGTCACTTACTATGGGCTATAGTTCGTTCTTTAATAGAATTACATAAAAAAAACTAGTTTTTTTAACTGAAAGTAAGGAGCGACATTAAAACTTAAAACGAACAGAAATTACTCCGTATATGAAATAGATTGTTCCCTCCGCAATCCCTCTTTCTTTACGCTAAAGCTTTTAATTGTTTTAAAAAGCAGAATTGTGGCAAAGAGTCAAACTTTAGCGTAAAGAGCGAGGGATTGCGGAGGGAACAATCTATTTCATATACGGAGTAATTTCTGTTCGTTTTAAGTTTTAATGTCGCTCCTTACTTTCAGTTAAAAAAACTAGTTTTTTTTATGTAATTTCTGAACGTTTTTGAATTAATTCATGTTTGATTTTGACTCTCCACACGTAAACTATTCAAATGAAATTTGCATATTAATTCCTTTTTTGGCTAAATGGCTTTCTCTTAGTTTTGATCATACGATTTTGAGAAATATGGGATGGGGAAGGAGGCCTAGTTGCCATGCAATTTTTCCGTTACATAAAAAGGCAACTATTAATTTTAATTTTAACGAATTTTTTTATTAGCAAAAAATATACGTAACTTTAGAATTAACTTACGTAACAAACTTTTATATTCTTTAATTATTATTATGTATATGAGGGGGTTTATACCCTCGTTAATACCTCGTTCTTTACACTAAATCGTAAGTTTTGTCCCAATATTTTAAGAATGACCCCTGAATCAGAAAGGCCGTAGAATAAATAGTTGAAATTACTAAAAATACTTTAGCATAAAGAGCGAGGTATTTATCTCCTCCTAAATACCTCGCTCTTTATGCTAAAGTATTTTTAGAACCCCTCATATGCGTAATAATCTCTGTTCCTTTTAAATTTCAATGCTGCTTCTTCCTTTCATTTGAAAAAACGTTTTCATGTTTATTTTTCATTATTTTCTTATAGTAATGCTAGAGAATCCTGCGCTTTTTTCATTGAATTTTTCTTCCCCCATGACAGATTCCTCCAAAAAAAGATCCTCCAACATAGCCCCCTCTCCTCAGCCCCACCCCCAAACAAAATAAAATCCCCCTAAAAACGTCTGTACACTTCCCAATAACCATTACTATATGTAAACACTGGTCAAAGTTTGTAACTTGCAGCCCCTCCCCCAGGGATTGTTGGGGAGTAAGTCATCCCCAAAGACATAGTTATTAAGGTTTTCAACTATGCTGAACAAAATGGCTATCTCAAAATTTTGATCCGTTGACTTTGGGAAAAAAATGAGCGTGGGAGGGGGCCTAGATGCCCTCCAATTCTTTTGGTCACTTAAAAAGGGCACTAGAACTTTTCATTTCCGTTAGAATGAGCCCTCTTGCGACATTCTAGGACCACTTGGTCGATACGATGACCCCTGGGGAAAAGAAAAAAAAAAAAAACAAAAAAAAAACAAACAAATAAACACGCACCCGTGATTTGTCTTCTGGCAAAAAATACAAAATTCCACATTTTTGTAGATAGGAGCTTGAAACTTCTACAATAGGGTTCTCTGATACGCTGAATCTGATGGTGTCATTTTCGCTAAGATCCTACGACTTTTAGGGGGTGTTTCCCCCTATTTTCCTAAATAGGGCAAATTTTCTCAGGCTCGTAACTTTTGATGGGTAAGACTAAACTTGATGAAACTTATATATTTCAAATCAGCATCAAAATGCGATTCTTTTGATGTAGCTATTGATATCAAAATTCAATTTTTTAGAGTTTTGGTTACTATTGAGCCGGGTCGCTCCTTACTACAGTTCGTTACCACGAACTGTTTGACTTAATACCGATGAAACTTACATAATCCTCATTTATAGTGAACCAGACCGATCTCATATATAATTTTTTTTAGTATATTAGCAAATTTATTATCATGTCTTATGAGCAACTTATTTTACGTAAACATCTGATGGTACAATGGTAATCATCCTGCTTGTCCCACGGGTGACCGGGGTTCAAAATCCTGTTGGAAGGAATTTTTTTATATTAACTTTGAATATAACTGTGCAAGCCTATACTATAGTTAAGTTGCCTATACAAGTTATTATAGGCAAGAGTTTCTTCTTTATTATACCTTATGCTAAAATTAAAAACAGGAAAGATTCTATGACTTTTTCTTATTTGCAATAGTAGGAGACGAACTTCAAAGAATTAGCAGCTAACTAAGTTCAGTATATGCCATGGTTTATTCTTTACTAGGTTTCGGCCATATCTAGAGCTTTGATACCGATGTAACTTATGCAGTCTCCATTTAGAGTGAATAATTTCTTTGGGCTTGAGTCCTTTTATTACTATGAATACACACCCATACATACCTTTCATTTAGTTTAGGTTAGAGATCGTTTATATCAAATGTTTCTGGTTCTTTACAAAAGGTTTCTATATACAGCAATTTCCTTTAAAATGAGCCATTAAACAGGACTCTATTATGATGATTAAATACCTACGACTAAAACTTCATTCATCAATCTTGACCATGACAGCTACTACAGTATTTTCAAAAATGCAGTTTTTAGGGGGAAAATTGATTCTATTTTAAAAATATATTTTTAATTACAAAGGGTTTTTAATCCCATACATTTCCTTTAAAATGAGTGATTACACAGCGCTTTACAAAGCTCCAGTGCGAAGCTATCTTAGGAAAAGAAGAAAAATTAAAAATAAGATGGTGTTTATTCAGAATATCGTGGTTGCAGCCACTTTTAGCCAATATATTTTCCTTGTTGTTCAAGTCAAGGGACGGTAAGTTTCCTATTTAGGGATTTCGGACAAGGTGGTTCTAATAGGGTACTTTTTGTTTTGATCTGATTCTATTTTTAGGAGTTATGGATTGTTATATTTATTAGAATTTGAAGTGATCGTCTCTTACTAGGTTGCTAGCTACCACCCCAACACAGAAATTATGCGTCAAGTAGTTAGAACCTCACAAAAACAAAACTAATTTAAAATTTTTACGCATTTTTCTGGCTGGAATTGAAAAATTAAAACTACTGATTAGACACCGTAAATATTTTTGCGGTCTGCAGCTAAATATATTTAATTTAGTATATTTTTTCAGAAGTTAATCTAGTTTTAGCTGAAAAATCAGATTTTTTGTTAAAACCCTAAAAGAATTACTGCATTTTGCATAACTATATCCACATTCATTTTATAATGTTAAAAATACTATGTTCATTTGCATATGCAATAAAATGTTAATAACTATAGAAAAATGGAGTTTTTATAAAAAAATTCTGTATTAAACGCTATTTGTTTTGAATTACAAAAGCCACTAGCTATAGCAATTGTTTTAAAATGAGCCATTAAACACCTCTCTACGATGTTCTAATACTAAGCTAGCTGTGGAAAAAAAGAAAAGAAAAAATATACCCTATGTGAATAATATCGTAGTTTTCAAGCCAATACATTTCCCTTGTTGTTCAAGTCAAGGGACGGTAAGTTTCCTATTTAGGGGCTTCGGACAAGGTGGTTCTAATAGGGTACTTTTTGTTTTGATCTGACTCTAGTTTTAGGAGCTAGGGACTATTTCATTGTTTTACTGTTGGGGCGTGATCGTCTTTTTCTAGGTCTCTAGCTACAGCTACAACCTGGATCCAGTTAGTATAAGCTAGAGTTCATTCTTTATTATCAATCCATGGATGAAAATCTTTATGTTTTCCGTATAAGTGTAACAAGTGTAGCAATATCATTGCAATACTGATGTTTTTAAAAATGACGTAACCCAAAGAATTATTTCCACAATTAAGGCTTTTAACCAACTTTCTCAACTTCTGACCTATCTAGATCATTTTTTAGGAAATCATATTTCAAGATACAAATTTTCTTGAAAAATATGAAGCCATTTCCAAGAAAAAATAAATGCATACATTCATAAATACACAATTTTCGCTCACTTATATAGTACTAGCTGTTGGGGTGGCGCTTCGCGCCAACCCGACAAATAGTTGGTGGGGGCTCTTTGCGCCCCCCAAGCCCCCCCGCGGGCGTAAGTCGCTACGCGCCATATTAGCTACGCGCCATTGTAGTTGTGCCCCTTCGTCCCACCTGTGAATATATCTTCTATATATATAAAAACTAGCTGTTGGGGTGGCGCGAAGCGCCACCCCAACACCTAGTTGGTGGAGCGCTTCGCGCCCACCCCCCAAGCCCCCCCCGCGTGCGTAAGTCGTTACGCGCCATTGTAGTTGTGTCCCTGTGTCCCACCTGTGAATATAGATAGATTTATATATGTGTTTCAAACTACGTAAAAATTGCGAATATACAACATTTTTGGCTTTCACACTACTGGGAGCTTTCCGTTTCCAATTGCCAGCAATTGATCTGAAAAAGTTCGACCAGAGTCATCGTTTTGCAATTGGACACGCATATTTGTAGTTAATTTTAATATTTTTACGTGTGCCCATAAATTAGAATTTTTCAGGCAAGCATTCATTTCGTCTGCAGGAGTTAAACTAAGTAAAAATTACGCGAATATACAACATTCTTGGCTTTCCCATTGTCTGTGCATATACAAAGCCGTATGTACTAATAATGACGTCATATGCAAACGCTCTTTTTACAAACAAACAAACATGCATACACACAACTCGTTTTTATATAGATAGATAGATAGATAGATACAATACAAATTAACTGCGTAAAACTTGCGAATATACAACATTCTTCGCTGTCCAATTGTCGCTGCATATAAATAGATTGTCAGGTTTACAGACCCTCGAACATGCAACGTACAATTGTCCATGGGAAAAACAATCAGTATTAAGATCTATACCACATTTTTCTAATGATTGACCTTGAGCTTTGTTAATGGTGATTGCAAATGCTAATCGAATTGGGAATTGCAATCTTTTAAATTGAAAAGGCAGATCCGTTGGAATCATGGGAATGCGAGGAATAAGAACAGCCTCACCCTCAAAAGGCCCTGTCAAGATTGTGGCCTCTATTAGGTTTTCCATGGTTTTTTTTACGGCAAGTCACGTGCCATTGCAAAGCTTTGGTGGGTTGATATTTCTTAAAAGTATTATTGGTACGCCTATTTTTAGTTGTAGCACGTGTGGTGGAAACCCTGAAAGATCTATGGAATTTAAAAATTCAGATGGATAATTAACCGCTTCATTTGGTTCCAAAACTGTGTCGACTGACTTGTAAAGGACTGCCTGGTCTTGAATCTTGGTCAAAACAATATTGTTGATTTCGTGGACGTCTATATTTTTGGGTGCGAGAATCGCTCTTTCACTTAGCCATTTATTATTTTTATAATTTTTTAGAATATTCGGAAATACTTTTTCAATCAATTCATTTTTGGACGTCACTAAATTACAGAAATCAGCAGTTAGTTGTATACGTCCTGAAATTGAGTCTACTGGGAGCTTTCCGTTTCCCATTGCCAGCAATTGATCTGAAAATGTTTGACCAGAGTCATCGTTTTGCAATCGGACACGCATATTTGTAGATAATTTTAATGTTTTTACGTGTGCCCATAAATTAGAATTTTTCAGGCAAGCATTCATTTCGTCTGCAGGAGTTGATCAAGGTATTATAGGTAATGTTTGCCTGAAATCTCCCGCAAGCAATATTAAGGTGCTGCCAAAGGGTTTCGACTTCCCTCGCAAATCTTTCAAGCATTGATCCAGAGCCTCGAGCGATTTTTTGTGTGCCATTGTGCACTCATCCCAAATAATAAGTTTGCATTGCTGCAATACTTTACCCATCCCAGATGATTTGGAAATATTGCACGTGGGAGTTTTTGTAGAATGCAAGTTCAGAGGCAATTTCAAAGCGGAATGAGCAGTTCTTCCACCAGGCAGCAATGTAGCGGCTATTCCGGACGACGCAATTGCCAACGCTATATCATTTTTAGATCGAATTGATGCCAGAATCAGTTTTATCACAAACGTTTTACCAGTACCTCCTGGCGCATCCAAAAAGAAAATTTCTCCAACGTTGTTATCGACACAATGCATTATCGTATCATAAATGTCTTTTTGTTCCGACGTTAACTTGGAAATGTTATTTTGTACATACGACAATAGATCACTCGTACTGTAACTTTGTTCACGATCCAATTCTACTCATATACTCAAAAATATAAGTCTTATAAATGTTGCTTTTTTGAGCTCTATTTTAGAACAAGTCTCTTTCTTTTTTTCCAAACGTTTACAAGTCGTAATTACAACCCGGTGACAAGACATAAAACTTTCTGTTTCCAATAGTTTACCCTAGAGATTTCGACGCCCCCAAACGCCCAAATAAGAATCACCCTGTCTTGGAACAACCCCAATTGCAGGAATGCTGTATGCTCTGTGTCTGGGAAACAGTTTCAATAATTATGTTAAAATGTAAATGGAGCGGTCAACTTCATTGTTACTAATTACTAGTTTCGGCGCAATGGTTCTCCTGTCCTCTTGTGTTTAACATTTTTCGAAGTTATTCCATTATTCATTCATTTCAATTTTTTTTTTAATTAAAAGAGGGCCTTTCCGAAGCCAAGAGCGGGGGGTAAGAGATTTGTAAGATATGCTTCGTTAAGTAATGTATCTTGCGTAACTCTCTTGTCCACACCAGCATAAATGTATATGATATGAGCAAGTAGCAACAGCTTTTTTTTTTTTTTTTACCTGATAGTGTTTACCTCATAGGTGCACACAGTTCAATGTATTAGGAAGGGAATGGTTAAAAGCATAAAATTTACATTGTAGGCTCAGAATTTTTCAATTTCCCTCTTAAAGGGAGTTTCCCGTCATTCATCATCCAAAAACCCAATCCGAACTCCCAGCCTTCTATGTAAAGAATATATATATATATATATATATATATATATATATATATATATATATATATATATATATATATATATATATATATATATATATATATATATATATATATATATATATATATATATATATATATATATATATATATATATATATATATATATATATATATATATATATTTTATATATATGTTACGAGCCACCCGTGCGTTTTTTTTTGTTTTTTTTTGGCTTTTTTACGTAATTTTATCACAATCAATCAATGGTCCCACCACCAACCAGAAATTTCTAGGGCCGTTCATAGGGCCTGATCCTCCCGGTGTCCCGGTCGTCATTTGTGTTCCGGTTTCCCGGTCTTTAATTTCTCTTTGAGTGTCCTGGTCGTCATTTATGTTCCCTGTGTCCCGGTACCCCCAACACCTAGCTGGTGGGGGCACTTCGCGCCCTCCGAACGATTCGCCGGTGATTATTTTCAACAAGGCGTATTTTGCACGTTTTTTTTTTTGGGGGGGGGTGTATTTGTCGGAGAGGAAAGACTGTGACAGATTCTTTGAAAGTGTGGTATATTCTTAGGAAAAGAGCTATTTTCAACAGGGATGATTTTCCATTTGGAAGGGAAGTTTTTTTTTTTTGGGGGGGGGGGTAGACTTTTGATCAGAAATTTTACACGGTAAAATTTGGCGGAATTCAAATACAAATTGGCTCATTCAACTCATGATAAATAATCCATGAAGAACTATCTATTAGAATTATCTACGAGAAACTTCTCGATGGAGGGGAGAGATCTTGGAAAAGTTTTCAACATAGAAGTAATTTTCGGAATGAATTAATAAACGATCAGAAATAAAGTAAAAATTAGTATCTTTTTTTAGTAAGAATATGAAGAATAAGCTAAAAAGAATTTTTCATTCGGAATAGTGAACTTTTTTTGAGGGGGGGGGGGTATTTGTATCAATGACACACTTTTACAGGGGTTAAGTTTTTACAATCGCTAAAGTAAGTTTTACAATCGCTAAAGTTTTTACTGTTTAATAAAGTAGAATTGAGAGAAAGATTCAAACTTAAGCGTAATTGAGATGTTGAGAAGGGAACAGCCCCTTTCATGTGTAGAGCCCTTCTTATCACCTTGCTCATTAAGCAAAAGTTTTTTAGCACTTTGAATTTTTTTTTTTTCTATTACAAATTTTCTTACAAAAATTAGACAAAAACCAAACTTCAGAGTAGAGAGTAAGAATCTAGTGTAAGAAGCATAGTATTTGTCACTGGGAAGTATAATTTTTTAAGGGGGGGGGGTGCATTTTCTAATGTAGTTTTTTCACAGGGAGAATTATTCAATGGGAGGGAATTTTCCGGGGCTGAACCTTCCAGGGGGAATTTTATACCGGGGGAATTTGCCTGAATTCCTATACCAAATTCTTTTTGGCTGTCTTACTTCCTCTCTGCCGGCGAATTTTACATATGGAGATGTCATGAGAAATTGTCCGGGTGAAATTTTTACCTGGTAAGAATAGCCCAAAGGATCTTTTTGTGTGGGGGGGATTTACCACAGAAGGAATTCTCC
>NW_027067477.1:0-12763 GCF_032884065.1 Artemia franciscana | reverse complement strand
TGAAGAAGAAAACTTATTAGAGACTCTGCTAATACTGCAAAAGTAGACCTAAGTATCCAATTTAGCCTGTTTGAAACATCTCACAAGCCAACACCCTATAGAAAACACCTTTGACAATTTAAATGAATAAGAAAACTAGTTAAAAACTCTGCTAATACTGCAAAAGTAGACCTAAGTAGCCAATTTAGCCTGTTTGAAGCATCTCACAAGCCGACACCCTATAGAAAAACACCTTTGACAATTTAAATGAATAAGAAAACTAGTTAAAAACTCTGCTAATACTGCAAAAGTAGACCTAAGTATCCAATTTAGCCTGTTTGAAACATCTCACAAGCCAACACCCTATAGAAAACACCTTTGACAATTTAAATGAATAAGAAAACTAGTTAAAAACTCTGCTAATACTGCAAAAGTAGACCTAAGCACACAGGCAATATAAATGACGACCAGGACACAGGTATTTAAGAATATCGTTCAAAGACAAATTTTTAATTGTAAGAAGACCGTTGAAATAGAAATTTCTAATTGTAAAATGACTGAAGAACCTACAATGGCAACACCCGAGGAAGCTGCTCAAAACGAATGTATTCACGCCGAAGTAGCTGAGTTGGTAAAGCGTTATGTTTCAGGTTCTAGATCCGAGAGGCTCCAGGTTTGAACCTTGGCTTTAGCATTAATACAAAAGAAGAAAAAAACTAAAAAAGGTAAAAACTACAAAAAAACTAAAAAGAATATATATATATATATATATATATATATATATATATATATATATATATATATATATATATATATATATATATATATATATATATATATATATATATATATATATATATATATATTTATATATATCATCTTTTCCACAAAAATAATAATTTAGTGCTTCTGCTTAAAAACAGCAATGGAATTGATGCCTCCTGATACGCAACTATCACCAAAGTGGCAATCGTTGTGGTCGGTGATCAGTTCTTACCTCGAGATAATATTCTTTATAGGCGAAACAATCAGTTGACAAGGATTGCTTAAACTCATCGATGCTACGATGCCCTACAATATCCTGACGAATATAAATGACGCCCGGGACACTCAAATAGAAATCACAGACTGGGACACCGGGACACAAATGACGACGGGGACACAGGGAATATAAATGACGACCCGGACACAGGGACACAACTACAACGGGGACGCCGGGGGGCACAGGGGGATATATAAATGACGACGGCAACAAAGGAAATGGTCGATTAGCAATCACCATCAACAAAGCTCAAGGGCAATCAATAGAATCATGAGGTATAGATCTGAATACGGATTGTTTTCCCATGGACCATTATGCGTTGCATGTTCAAGAGTCGGTAAACCTGACAATCTATTTATATGCACAGACGATGGGACAGCAAAGAATGTTGTATATTCGCAAGTTTTACGTAGTTAAAAACACACACACACACATATATATATATATATATATATATATATATATATATATATATATATATATATATATATATATATATATATATATATATATATATATATATTCACAGGTGAGACATAGGGACACAAGTACAATGGCGCGTAACTAATATGGCGCGTAACGACTTACGCGCGTTGGGGGGCTTGGGGGGGGGGGTGGCGCGAAGTGCCACCCCAACAGCTAGTATATCTTCTATATATATAAAAATAAGTTGTTTGTCTGTCTATCGACTGACGTCATGTTTGTCGACTGACGTCATTATAAGAATTGAGCTGTATGTCGTCATGAAGTTGTTTGTCGTCTGACGTCATGTTTGTCGACTAACGAAACTACAGACCGGGACACCGGGACACAAATGGCGTGTTATGTCTGTTATAACGTAATAGAGGCAACAATCTTGACAGGGCCTTTTGAGGGTAAGGCTTTTCTTATTCCAGCCATTCTCATGATTCCAATGGATCTGCCTTTTCAACCTAAAAGATTGCAATTCCCAATTTGATTAGCATATTTAGTTTTCAGTCCAGAACCAATAAAGCTATTATGTAAATATCAAAAATATTTATGTTGTCTGAGCAAAAATTTTTAGTTTTTATTTCAAAATAGAAAATTACCTGACAATTTCAGAATTATATCTATCTATCTATATATATAAAAATAAGTTGTCTGTGGATCTGTGGATCGTGGATCAGGTGACGTCACCTGAAAAAACTGGATCAGGTGACGTCAAAACTGAAAAAACTAAAAAAAGGCAAAAACTACAAAAAAAACTAAAAACTAATAAAAACAATAAAAAGCTAAAAAACTAAAAAAACTAAAAAAAGGCAAAAACTACAAAAAAAACTAAAAACTAATAAAAAAGCTAAAAAACTAAAAAAACTAAAAAAAGGCAAAAACTACAAAAAAACTAAAAACTAATAAAAAAAAATAAAAAAGCTAAAAAACTAAAAAAAGTAAAAAAACTAAAAAAAGGTAAAAAACTAAAAAAACTAACTACAAAAAAAACTAAAAACTAATAAAAAAAATAAAAAAGCTAAAAAACTAAAAAAAACTAAAAAAAGGCAAAAACTACAAAAAAAACTAAAAACTAATAAAAAAGCTAAAAAACTAAAAAAACTAAAAAAAGGCAAAAACTACAAAAAAAACTAAAAACTAATAAAAAAAATAAAAAAGCTAAAAAACTAAAAAAACTAAAAAAACTAAAAAAAGGTAAAAAACTAAAAAAACTAAAAACTAAAAAAAACTAAAAAAAAGGAAAAAAACTGAAAAATAAGCTAAAATAAAGGTAAAAACCAATAAAAAACTAAAAAAAAAACTGAAAAAACTAAAAAAAGGCAAAAACTACAAAAAAAAACTAAAAACTAATAAAAAAAGTAAAAAAGCTAAAAAACTAAAAAAACTAAAAAAACTAAAAAAAGGTAAAAAACTAAAAAAAATAAAAAATAAAAAAAAAACTAAAAAAAGGAAAAAACTGAAAAATAAGCTAAAATAAAGGTAAAAACCAATAAAAAACTAAAAAGAAAAAAAGGAAAAAACTAAAAAAAATTTTCATCTAAAAAACTAAAAAAAATAAAAAAGGTAAAAACTAAAAGAACTAAAAAAGAAAAAAATAAATGACGACACTCAAAGAGAAAGCGACCAGGACAAAAGGAATGTTCGATTAGCAATCAACAAAGCACCGGGACACAGGGAGTATAAATGACGACCAGGACATAAGTAAAAAAAAAACTAACAAAACTAAAAAGAAGGTAAAAACTACTAAAAAACTAAAAAGAAAAAAAAAACTAAAAACTAATAAAAAAACTACAAAATCTAAAAATCTAAATAAACTAAAAAAGAAAAAAAAGGGAAAAAAAATAAAGGAGAAAAACAAAACTAAAAAACGAATGTATATACAGACCGGGACACCGGGATACAAATGACGACCGGGACACAGGGACACAACTACAACGGGGACACCGGGGGAAACAGGGGGATATAAATGACGACCGGGACACCGGGACAGGGAATGGTCGATTAGCAATCACCATCAACAAAGCTCAAGGGCAATCATTAGAATCATGAGGTATAGATCTGAATACAGATTGTTTTCCCATGGACCATTATATGTTGCATGTTCAAGAGTCGGTAAACCTGACAATCTATTTATATGCAAAGACAATGGGACAGCAAAGAATGTTATATATTCGCAAGTTTTACGTAGTTTTTAGTTTTGTTTTTCTCCTTTATTTTTTTCCTTTTTTTTCTTTTTTAGTTTATTTAGATTTTTAGATTTTTTAGTTTTTTTATTAGTTTTTAGTTTTTTTTTCTTTTTAGTTTTTTTATAGTTTTTACCTTCTTTTTAGTTTTGTTAATTTTTTTTTTTACTTATGTCCTGGTCGTCATTTATACTCCCTGTGTCCCGGTGCTTTGTTGATTGCTAATCGAACATTCCTTTTGTCCTGGTCGCTTTCTCTTTGAGTGTCGTCATTTATTTTTTTCTTTTTTAGTTCTTTTAGTTTTTACCTTTTTTAGTTTTTTTTAGTTTTTTAGATGAAAATTTTTTTTAGTTTTTTCCTTTTTTTCTTTTTAGTTTTTTATTGGTTTTTACCTTTATGTTAGCTTATTTTTCAGTTTTTTCCTTTTTTTTAGTTTTTTTTTATTTTTATTTTTTTTAGTTTTTTACCTTTTTTTAGTTTTTTTAGTTTTTTTAGTTTTTTTAGTTTTTTAGCTTTTTTACTTTTTTTATTAGTTTTTAGTTTTTTTGTAGTTTTTGCCTTTTTTTAGTTTTTTCAGTTTTTTTTTTAGTTTTTTATTGGTTTTTACCTTTATTTTAGCTTACTTTTCAGTTTTTTTCCTTTTTTTTTATTTTTTTTTAGTTTTTAGTTTTTTTAGTTTTTTACCTTTTTTTAGTTTTTTTAGTTTTTTTAGTTTTTTAGCTTTTTATTTTTTTTATTTTTCGTTTTTAGTTTTTTTAGTTTTTTACCTTTTTTTAGTTTTTTTAGTTTTTTTAGTTTTTTAGCTTTTTTATTTTTTTTATTAGTTTTTAGTTTTTTTTGTAGTTTTTGCCTTTTTTTAGTTTTTTTAGTTTTTTAGCTTTTTTATTAGTTTTTAGTTTTTTTTTGTAGTTTTTGCCTTTATAGTTTTTTTAGTTTTTTAGCTTTTTTATTTTTTTTATTAGTTTTTAGTTTTTTTTGTAGTTTTTGCCTTTTTTTAGTTTTTTCAGTTTTGACGTCACCTGATCCAGTTTTTTCAGGTGACGTCACCTGACACATCCATCCACACATCCATCCACACATCCACAGACAGACAACTTATTTTTATATACTAGCTGTTGGGGTGGCGCTTCGCGCCACCCCAACACCTAGTTGGTGGGGGCGCTTCGCGCCCCCCCCAAGCCCCCCCGCGCGCGTAAGTCGTTACGCGCCATATTAGTTACGCGCCATATTAGTTACGCGCCATTGTAGTTGTGTCCCTGTGTCCCACCTGTGAATATAGATAGATTTATATATGTGTTTCAAACTACGTAAAAATTGCGAATATACAACATTCTTGGCTTTCCCATTGTCTGTCCATATACAAAGCCGTATGTACTAATAATGACGTCATATGCAAACGTTCTTTTTACAAACAAACAAACATGCATACACACAACTCGTTTTTATATAGATAGATAGATAGATAGATACAATACAAATTAACTACGTAAAACTTGTGAATATACAACAGTCTGTTCCGAAATACAACTAACTTCGTAAAACTTGAGAATATACAACATTCTTCGCTGTCCAATTCTCGCTGCATATAAATAGATTGTCAGGTTTACCGACCCTCGAACATGCAACGTACAATTGTCCATGGGAAAAACAATCAGTATTAAGATCAATACCACATTTTTCTAATGATTGACCTTGAGCTTTGTTAATGGTGATTGCAAATGCTAATCGAATTGGGAATTGCAATCTTTTAAATTGAAAAGGCAGATCTGTTGGAATCATGGGAATGCGAGGAATAAGAACAGCCTCACCCTCAAAAGGCCCTGTCAGGATTGTGGCCTCTATTAGGTTTTCCATTGTTTTTTTTACGGCAAGTCGAGTGCCATTGCAAAGCTTTGGTGGGTTTATGTTACGTAACAATATTATTGGTACGCCTATTTTTAGTTGTAGCACGTGTGGTGGAAACCCTGAAAGATCTATGGAATTTAAAAATTCAGATGGATAATTAACCGCTTCATTTGGTTCCAAAACTGTGTCGACTGACTTGTAAAGGACTGCCTGGTCTTGAATCTTGGTCAAAACAATATTGTTGATTTCGTGGACGTCTATATTCTTGGGTGCGAGAATCGCTCTTTCACTTAGCCATTTATTATTTTTATAATTTTTTAGAATATTCGGAAATATATTTTCAATCAATTCATTTTTGGACGTCACTAAATTACAGAAATCAGCAGGTAGTTGTATACGTCCTGAAATTGAGTCTACTGGGAGCTTTCCGTTTCCCATTGCTAGCAATTGATCTGAAAATGTTTGACCAGAGTCATCGTTTTGCAATCGGACACGCATATTTGTAGTTAATTTTAATGTTTTTACGTGTGCCCATAAATTAGAATTTTTCAGGCAAGCATTCATTTCGTCTGCAGGAGTTGATCTAGGTATTATAGGTAATGTTTGCCTGAAATCTCCTGCAAGCAATATTAATGTGCTGCCAAAGGGTTTCGAATTCCCTCTTAAATCTTTCAAGCATTGATCCAGAGCCTCGAGCGATTTTTTGTGTGCCATTGTGCACTCATCCCAAATAATAAGTTTGCATTGCTGCAATACTTTACCCATCCCAGATGATTTGGAAATATTGCACGTGGGAGTTTCTGTAGAATGCAAGTTCAGAGGCAATTTCAAAGCGGAATGAGCAGTTCTTCCACCAGGCAGCAATGTTGCGGCTATTCCGGACGACGCAATTGCCAACGCTATATCATTTTTAGATCGAATTGATGCCAGAATCAGTTTTATCACAAACGTTTTACCAGTACCTCCTGGCGCATCCAAAAAGAAAATTTCTCCAACGTTGTTATCGACACAATGCATTATCGTATCATAAATGTCTTTTTGTTCCGACGTTAACTTGGAAATGTTATTTTGTACATACGACAATAGATCACTCGTACTGTAACTTTGTTCACGATCCAATTCTACACATGTCGAAACAGCAGCGATACGGTTAGGTGAAGGCATTCCCAAACCCTGAAGAGGTTTGTTTGCCATACTTATGCAAATATCTTCTATAACAACTAAAGTGTAGTTATAAATTTCTGGTGTAAAATCAAAAGTCATGTCTGACGTCTCTAACTGTTTTCGATGAAGTATATCTTCGGACATTTTTGACTTATATTTTTCCCATAACTCTGTAGGAGCTGATGGAGAGCAAGTTGTTAAAATGATGCCAAACAATGCACGAATTTGACTTGGGGTTGACGTTTCGCACGCGTCATTGATGCAGTTATCCCAGTGTTGGTCATTCTCCAATAAATTCAGAGCTTGGCATGCACTACGGTAAGTGTCATGTATAGTACCATTTACAGTCCTCAAATACTCAAAGGATGTCGGACCAGGTACATTCACCAAAAGCAGGCGTAGAAAGAAGCATTCATGTTGATTGGGGTGAACGGTGTAGAGTCTTCCTATCGTGGTATCTTTGAAGATGGTAGGTTGGCCGTCGACTGACTTACCCTGTTTTCGACGTTCAAATACTTTATTTTTAGTATTCCACGTGTAATACGAAGGCACTTCAGTATACAGCAGTTTTTTCGCAAAAGAATCATTTTTGCAAAGCGAAAAAAAAGCTGTTAATGTTGTATCCGGTGGATTCAGGACTCTTTGTTGCACGTTGGTTTCCGTGAAATAAACACGTTGACCATTCTGTAAATGTACCGCTAAGTGAACAACAGCTGGACTACGTTCATGTATCGGAAATGAAAGAATTCGCCAAACAGCTTCATTACTGCTTATGTATCTTCCAGCCTGATATTCTACGATTTCATCGAAATCTTTGATTTCGGACTGCAAGCCAAAAACTGCCATGTCACTGCCTTTGTTGACGTATTTACATATATATTTTATTGCCTTTACGGAGTTACAGTATTCAACGTTTATATGTGCATTAAATGTTTTGGATAATAAAGGGGAATATGGAACAACCCACTGGTTATCTACTTCGATGGTGGTACCGTTACGCTTCTTTATTATTGCTGTTTTACCGCCATCTTCAGTAGATCTTCTTCTATATTGTGGGTAACCATCATTGCCAGTAATTGTTGTGGGTACCAAAAGTCGAGGATATTGCTTTGTGCACCTTCCTTTGGCCATGCATGGTGAATTTTCGTTCAGTGCACCGCAAGGTCCATGTATCATATTTTTTACAATAATATCATGTAACCCCTTATCGACATTTTTATCAGGTATTTCAGCGGAAATCACATCATCAATTTCGTTTGAAGTAATTTTTTTATGTAGCCAGATTAGTATATGTGCGTGTGGCAAACCTCGTTTTTGCCATTCCACTGAGTACATCCAGCATCGCACTGAACCAAACACTTCATGTTTTACAAGGTAGTTTATCAGTGATTTCAACTTTTGCCGGAAGACACGTGCCGTAATGTCATGCCTATGAACCGCCGATTGTCCTTGAAGTAAAAGCTGCAGTATCTCGTCCCAAGATTGATTACATGTAAATGTAATAAATAAATCTGGACGACCATAGAGACGAACATACGCAATAGCATCTTGAGCATATTCATGCATATGACGTGGACTGCCAGCATATGACGAAGGTAAAATTGTTAATCTTCCAACGTTTGTGGTATTACCGTCATTTATAACTGCATCTCGCAAATGAATGTATTGTTCAGAGCGGAGCTTGGTCTGATTCAGGCGGATATATAGCAAACGTTCTGATTCAATTTTTGCATACATATCCACGACAAATTGGTGAAACAATTCACGGCATTTTAAAATATAATTTTCTTCATCCTGCCGAATCATTAGTCTATAGGAATAATAATGCATTGCACTGCATTTCTTATTCATTTCTTTGTTAGTGGCTGGATTCATCAATTTAATATTAAAGTGATAGCCGTCGGCTCCATCCCAAAAAATGATAGGATATTGTAGGGCATCGTAGCATCGATGAGTTTCAGCAATTCTTAACAACTGGGCGTTTCGCTTATGTAGAATAATATCTCGAGGTAAAAACTGATCACCGACCATAACGATTGCCACTTCGTCGATAGTCGGAGCATTGTATCTACGCACATGTTGGCCAGGAGGCGTTTTGTCAGCGGAAATAACAATTTTATGAGTATCAGTAGGCATCAAATCGATGGCTGTTTTGAACAGACGCACTAAATTATTATTTTCGTGGAAAAGATGTTGCAATTGGGAAACGATTGTCCTTTCAACGTTGGGAGAAATTTCGCAACGTGCATTCAATTCAGAATTTCTATCACTGATGAAGTACAATTGTAAAAATTTATGATTCTCGCCTAATAATGGTAGAAGGGACCCTGCTTTATGATAAATTTGCCCTTTTACTTTGAAAGTAGACATAAATTGATCTGGATTTTCGATTTGGGCTCCAAACGACGTCATTTGGAAACATGAGTTGTATTGTCTGATTTTTGACAAAAAACGCTTAGATTCTGACGTAGTTCCAGTAAGGAAAGTCTTCAATGGCTCTGGTGGTGCAGCCAATAGAGGAAGTTTAACTTTTCCTGAGGCGCAACACATTCCCATTGTTTCACCATTGAATTTCAAGGCCTTGCAATAGGGACAAATTTTAGACATTGTCCCGATTTGAACACAGCTACTCAAGCTATAATCATCGACTGGGTTGTACCTGAATGCCAGGCGATAACTTTCAGATTGCTCTGATTCCTCGGCACGCTTTCTTTTCTTACTTTCTCTATCAGCAGCAAGCCTGATTTCTTGCTGTTCTTGTAATTCCTCGGCCCGCCTTCTTTTTTCACATTCTCTTTTAGCAGCAAGTCTGCTTCTGCGTTGCTCTGGTAGTTCCTCGGCATGCTTTCTTTTTTCACTTTCTCTTTTAGCAGCAAGTCTGCTTTCGCGTTGCTCTGGTAGTTCCTCGGCATGCTTTCTTTTTTCACTTTCTCTTTTAGCAGCAAGTCTGCTTTCGCGTTGCTCTGGTAGTTCCTCGGCATGCTTTCTTTTTTCACATTCTCTTTTAGCAGCAAGTCTGCTTCTGCGTTGCTCTGGTAGTTCCTCGGCATGCTTTCTTTTTTCACATTCTCTTTTAGCAGCAAGTCTGCTTCTGCGTTGCTCTGGTAGTTCCTCGGCATGCTTTCTTTTTTCACTTTCTCTTTTAGCAGCAAGTCTGCTTTCGCGTTGCTCTGGTAGTTCCTCGGCATGCTTTCTTTTTTCACATTCTCTTTTAGCAGCAAGTCTGCTTCTGCGTTGCTCTGGTAGTTCCTCGGCATGCTTTCTTTTTTCACATTCTCTTTTAGCAGCAAGTCTGCTTCTGCGTTGCTCTGGTAGTTCCTCGGCATGCTTTCTTTTTTCACTTTCTCTTTTAGCAGCAAGTCTGCTTTCGCGTTGCTCTGGTAGTTCCTCGGCACGCTTTCTTTTCTGACTTTCTCTATCACCAGCAAGTTTTTTGGCATAGACTCTTTGAGCATCTTCATCGGCTTTTGCCATTGTAAGTTCATCAGTCATTTTAAACTTAAACATTAATAGATTTCTATGTGTCATTCTAACATTGATGTTAGAAAAAATTTTTACGTACCAAGCATGCAAACACTCGACAATTTATAATAAAACTCAAAATTATAAATATCTGTTATAAGGTTTTCGAATTACTTTAATCTATTGTCAAAATATATAGAAATATTTATGCAATTACCAGTTTCTACATTTTTAGTTTCAGTTTGCTTTTCAGTTTAGTTTCATTTTTATATATATTTAAGATATAATCTGGCGTAACGGACAGACAACTTATTTTTATATATATAGATATATATATATATGTTTTTAACTACGTAAAACTTGCGAATATACAACATTCTTTGCTGTCCCATTGTCTGTGCATATAAATAGATTGTCAGGTTTACCGACTCTTGAACATGCAACATATAATGGTCCATGGGAAAACAATCCGTATTCAGATCTATAAGTCTGCTTTCGCGTTGCTCTGGTAGTTCCTCGGCACGCTTTCTTTTCTGACTTTCTCTATCACCAGCAAGTTTTTTGGCATAGACTCTTTGAGCATCTTCATCAGTCATTATAAACTTAAGCATTAATAGAATTCTACACGAACATCCGTCTTATATAACTTGAATGACGTCACGCCTTCAAAGCAAAAATGATGCCTTCAAAGCAAAAATGATGCCTTCAAAGCAAAAATGATGGCAGCTAATTTCATGACGTCAGCCGAAACATGACGGCGAACATATGTCTTATATAACTTGAATGACGTCACCTTCAAAGCAAAAATGACGGCAACTAATTTCATGACGTCAGCCGAAACATGACGTCACCTGACACATCCATCCACACATCCATCCACACATCCATCCACAGACAACTTATTTTTATATATATAGATATATATATATATATATATATATATATCTATATATATAAAAATAAGTTGTCTGTCCGTTACGCTAGATTATATCTTCTATATATATAAAAGAAAACAAACTAGAATGTAAAAACTGGAAATTGCATAAATATTTCGAAATATTTTGACAACAGATAAAAGTAATTCGAAAAAGAAAAATGGTAAAAAACTAAGAAAAAACTAAGAGAAAAAACTAAAAAAAAAAATTAAAAATTAAAAAAATTAAAAAAAGAAAAAACCTAAAAAGAAAAAACGTAAAAAAATAAAAAAGATAAAAAACTAAAAAAAAACTAAAAAAGCTAAAAACTAAAAAAAGAAAAAACTAAAAAAAAAACTGGGAATTGCACAAATATTTCAATATATTTTGACAATAGATTAAAGTAATTCGAAAACCTTAAAACAGATACCCCAAATTTGAGGTTTAATTTAAATTGTTGGAGCTTTAGCATGCTTGGCACGTAAAGATTTTTCCAAGTGTCAATGTTAGAATGAACATTGAGAAATTGAAGAAAACAAATCAATAAAAAGAAGAAACTAAAAAAAAGAAAAAACTAAAAAAGAAAAAAAAACTAAAGAAGAAACTGTATCTATATATATAAAAATCTATCTTCTATATATATAAAAATAAGTTGTCTGTCCGTTACGCCAGATTATATCTTAAATATATATAAAAATGAAACTAAACTGAAAAGCAAACTGAAACTAAAAATGTAGAAACTGGTAATTGCATAAATATTTCTATATATTTTGACAATAGATTAAAGTAATTCGAAAACCTTATAACAGATATTTATAATTTTGAGTTTTATTATAAATTGTCGAGTGTTTGCATGCTTGGTACGTAAAATTTTTTTCTAACATCAATGTTAGAATGAACACTGAAAAATTGAAAAACATTGAAAAAGGTAGAATGTTACCAAAAAGCAAAACCAGGCTTGCGGTTCAAAGAGAAATGGCCAGATTAAGAATGTGCAATTTACGTCAACGAAGGCGTGTCGAGGAACTACCAGAGCAACGCGAAACCAGACTTGCTTCTGAAAGAGAAAGTAAAAAAAGAAGGCGTGCCGAGGAATCAAAAGAACAGCAGGGAAACAGGCTTAGGGCTGATAGAGAAAGTAAGAAAAGAAAGCGTGCCGAGGAATCAGAGCAATCTGAAAGTTATCGCCTGGCATTCAGGTACAACCCAGTCGATGATTATAGCTAGAGTAGATGTGTTCAAATCGGGACAATGTCTAAAATTTGTCCCTATTGCAAGGCCTATGACGCGTGCGAAACGTCAACCCCAAGTCAAATTCGTGCATTGTTTGGCATCATTTTAACAACTTGCTCTCCATCAGCTCCTACAGATTTATGGGAAAAATATAAGTCAAAAATGTCCGAAGATATACTTCATCGAAAACAGTTAGAGACGTCAGACATGACTTTTGATTTTACATCAGAAATTTATAACTACACTTTAGTTGTTATAGAAGATTTGTGCATAAGTATGGCAAACAAACCTCTTCAGGGTTTGGGAATGCCTTCACCTAACCGTATCGCTGCTGTTTCGAGATGTGTAGAATTGGATCGTGAACAAAGTTACAGTACGAGTGATCTATTGTCGTATGTACAAAATAACATTTCCAAGTTAACGTCGGAACAAAAAGACATTTATGATACGATAATGCATTGTGTCGATAA
>NW_027067476.1:0-12772 GCF_032884065.1 Artemia franciscana | reverse complement strand
GGCGCGTAACGACTTACGCGCGGGGGGCTTGGGGGGCGCGAAGCGCCCCACCAACTAGGTGTTGGGGTGGTGCGAAGCGCCACCCCAACAGCTAGTATATATATATATATATATATATATATATATATATATATATATATATATATATATATATATATATATATATATATATATATATATATATATATATATATATATACTAGCTGTTGGGGTGGGGGCGCCACCAACAACTAGTTGGTGGGGGCGCTTGGCCCCCCACTGCATTTCTTATTCATTTCTTTGTTAGTGGCTGGATTCATCAATTTAATATTAAAGTGATAGCCGTCAGCTCCGTCCAAAAAAATGATAGGATATTGTAAAGCATCGTAGCATCGATGAGTTTCAGCAATTCTTAACAACTGAGCGTTTCGCTTATGAAGAATAATATCTCGAGGTAAAAACTGATCACCGACCATAAGGATTGCCACTTCGTCGAAAGTTGGAGCATTGTATCTACGCACATGTTGGCCAGGAGGCGTTTTGTCAGCGGAAATAACAATTTTATGCGTATCAGTAGGCATCAAATCGATGGCTGTTTTGAACAGACACACTAAATTATTATTTTCGTGGAAAAGATGTTGCAATTTGGAAACGATTGTCCTTTCAACTTTGGGAGAAATTTCGCAACGTGCATGAAGAAAATTAATTAAAGGATGAAGAAAATTATATTTTAAAATATATATTTTCTTCATCCTGCCGAATCATTAGTCTATAGGAATAATAATGCATTGCACTGCATTTCTTATTCATTTCTTTGTTAGTGGCTGGATTCATCAATTTAATATTAAAGTGATAGCCGTCGGCTCCATCCCAAAAAATGATAGGATATTGTAGGGCATCGTAGCATCGATGAGTTTCAGCAATTCTTAACAACTGAGCGCTCCGCTTATGAAGAATAATATCTCGAGGTAAAAACTGATCACCGACCATAACGATTGCCACTTCGTCGATAGTCGGAGCATTGTATCTACGCACATGTTGGCCAGGAGGCGTTTTGTCAGCGGAAATAACAATTTTATGCGTATCAGTAGGCATCAAATCGATGGCTGTTTTGAACAGACGCACTAAATTATTTATTTCGTGGAAAAGATGTTGCAATTGGGAAACGATTGTCCTTTCAACTTTGGGAGAAATTTCGCAACGTGCATTCAATTCAGAATTTTTTTATCACTGATGAAGTACAATTGTAAAAATTTATGATTCTCGCCTGAGAATGGTAGAAGGGACCCTGCTCTATGATAAATTTGCCCTTTTACTTTGAAAGAAGACATAAATTGATCTGGATTTTTGATTTTGGCTCCAAACGACGTCATTTGGAAACATATAAATAAGCTGTGTGTTTGTTGCCATTGTAGGCTCTTCAGTCATTTTACAATTAAACATTTTGCCGTCCACGATCTTCTTACAATTAAGAATTTGTCTAAGAAAGATTTTCTTAATTACTTTTAATGACCTCATCGTCATAACGAACATGACGACAACTAACTTCATTACGACATGACGACATGATGACATGACGTAACTCGAAAGTTTTCTGTCTGTTGCCCTTGTAGGCTCTTCAGTCCTTTTACGATTAAATATTTTTCCATCCACGATCTTCTTACAATTAAAAATTTGTCTTTGAACGATTTTCTTAAATACTTTTAATGACGTCATCGTCATAACAAACATGACGACAACTAACTTCATGACAACATGACGACATGATGACATGACGTCACTCGACAGACAGACAGACACATCCACAGACAACTTATTTTTATATATATACTAGCTGTTGGGTGGGGAGCCAAAACCTAACCTAACCAAAACCTAGTTGGTGGGGAGCTTCGCACCCCCCCCCAAGCCCCCCCGCGCGCGTAAGTCGTTACGCGTCATATTAGTTACGCGCCATTGTAGTTGTGTCCCACCTGTGAATATAGATAGATTTATATATGTGTTTCAAACTACTTAAAAATTGCGAATATACAACATTCTTGGCTTTCCCATTGTCTGTGCATATACAAAGCCGTATGTACTAATAATGACGTCATATGCAAACGCTCTTTTAACAAACAAACAAACATGCATACACACAACTCGTTTTTATATAGATAGATAGATAGATAGATACAATACAAATTAACTGCGTAAAACTTGCGAATATACAACATTCTTCGCTGTCCAATTGTCGCTGCATATAAATAGATTGTCAGGTTTACCGACCCTTGAACTTGCAACGTACAATTGTCCATGGGAAAAACAATCAGTATTAAGATCTATACCACATTTTTCTAATGATTGACCTTGAGCTTTGTTAATGGTGATTGCAAATGCTAATCGAATTGGAAATTGCAATCTTTTAAATTGAAAAGGCAGATCCGTTGGAATCATGGGAATGCGAGGAATAAGAAGAGCCTCACCCTCAAAAGGCCCTTTCAAGATTGTGGCCTCTATTAGGTTTTCCATTGTTTTTTTTACGGCAAGTCGCGTGCCATTGCAAGGCTTTGGTGGGTTGATATTTCTTAAAAGTATTATTGGTACGCCTATTTTTAGTTGTAGCACGTGTGGTGGAAACCCTGAAAGATCTTTGGAATTTAAAAATTCAGATGGATAATTAACCGCTTCATTTGGTTCCAAAACTGTGTCGACTGACTTGTAAAGGACTGCCTGGTATCGAATCTTGGTCAAAACAATATTGTTGATTTCGTGGATGTCTATATTTTTGGGTACGATAATCGCTCTTTCACTTAGCCATTTATTATTTTTATAATTTTTTAGAATATTCGGAAATACTTTTTCAATCAATTCATTTTTGGACGTCACTAAATTACAGAAATCAGCGGGTAGTTGTATACGTCCTGACATTGAGTCTACTGGGAGCATTCCGTTTCCAATTGCCAGCAATTGATCTGAAAATGTTTGACCAGAGTCATCGTTTTGCAATCGGACACGCATATTTGTAGTTAATTTTAATATTTTTACGTGTGCCCATAAACTAGAATTTTTCAGGCAAGCATTCATTTCGTCTGCAGGAGTTGATCTAGGTATTATACGTAATGTTTGCCTGAAATCTCCCGCAAGCAATATTAATGTGCTGCCAAAGGGTTTCGAATTCCCTCTTAAATCTTTCAAGCATTGATCCAGAGCCTTGAGCGATTTTTTGTGTGCCATTTTGCACTCATCCCAAATAATAAGTTTGCATTGCTGCAATACTTTACCCATCCCAGATGATTTGGAAATATTGCACGTGGGAGTTTCTGTAGAATGCAAATTCAGAGGCAATTTCAAAACGGAATGAGCAGTTCTTCCACCAGGCAGCAATGTTGCGGCTATTCCGGACGACGCAATTGCCAACGCTATATCATTTTTTGATCGAATTGATGCCAGAATCAGTTTTATCACAAACGTTTTACCAGTACCTCTTGGCGCATCCAAAAAGAAAATTTCTCCAACGTTGTTATCGACACAATGCATTATCGTATCATAAATGTCTTTTTGTTCCGACGTTAACTTGGAAATGTTATTTTGTACATACGACAATAGATCACTCGTACTTTAACTTTGTTCACGATCCAATTCTACACATGTCGAAACAGCAGCGATACGGTTAAGTGAAGGCATTCCCAAATCCTGAAGAGGTTTGTTTGCCATACTTACGCACAAATCTTCTATAATAACTAAAGTGTAGTTATAAATTTCTGATGTAAAATCAAAACTCATATCTGACGTCTCTAACTGTTTTCGATGGAGTATATCTTCGGACATTTTTGACTTATATTTTTCCCATAACTCTGTAGGAGCTGACGGAGAGCAAGTTGTTAAAATGATGCCAAACAATGCACGAATTTGACTTGGGGTTGAAGTTCCGCACGCGTCATTGATGCAGTTATCCCAGTGTTGGTCATTTTCCAATAAATTCAGAGCTTGGCATGCACTACGGTAAGTGTCATGTATAGTACCGTTTACAGTTCTCAAATACTCAAAGGATGTCGGACCGGGTACATTCACCAAAAGCAGGCGTAGAAAGAAGCATTCATGTTGATTGGGGTGAACGGTTTAGAGTCTTCCTATCGTGGTATCTTTGAAGATGGTAGGTTGGCCGTCGACTTACTTACCCTGTTTTAGACGTTCAAATACTTTATTTTTAGTATTCCACGTGTAATACGAAGGCACTTCAGTATACAGCAGTTTTTTTGCAAAAGAATCATTTTTCAAAGCGAAAAAAAGCTGTTAATGTTGTATCCGGTGGATTCAGGGCTCTTTGTTGCACGTTGGTTTCCGTGAAATAAACACGTTGACCATTCTGTAAATGTACCGCTAAGTGAACAACAGCTGGACTACGTTCATGTATCGGAAATGAAAGAATTCGCCAAACAGCTTCATTACTGCTTATGTATCTTCCAGCCTGATATTGTACAATTTCGTCGAAATCTTTGATTTCGGGCTGCAAGCCAAAAACTGCCATGTCACTGCCTTTGTTGACGTATTTACATATGTATTTGATTGCCTTTACGGAGTTACAGTATTCAACGTTTATGTGTGCATTAAATGTTTTTGATAATAATGGGGAATATGGAACAACCCACTGGTCATCTACTTCGATGGTGGTACCGTTACGCTTCTTTATTATTGCTGTTTTACCACCATCTTCAGTAGATCTTCTTCTATATTGTGGGTAACCATCATTGCCAGTAATTGTGTTTGATACTAAAAGTCGAGGATATTGCTTTATGCACCTTCCTTTGGCCATGCATGGTAAATTTTCGTTCAGTGCACCGCAAGGTCCATGTATCATATTTTTTACAATAATATCATGTAACCCCTTATCGACATTTTTATCAGGTATTTCAGCGAAAATCACATCATCAATTTCGTTCGAAGTAATTTTTTTATGTAGCCAGATTAGTATATCTGCGTGTGGCAAACCTCGTTTTTGCCATTCCACTGAGTACATCCAGCATCGCACTGACCCAAACACTTCAAGTTTTACTATATAGTTTATCAGTGATTTCAACTTTTGCCGAAAGACACGGGCCGTAACGTCATGCCTATGAACTGCCGATTGTCCTTGAAGTAAAAGCTCCAGTATCTCGTCCCAAGATTGATTACATGTAAATGTAATAAATAAATCTGGACGACCATAGAGACGAACATACGCAATAGCATCTTGAGCATATTCATGCATATGACGGGGACTGCCAGCATATGACGAAGGTAAAATTGTTAATCTTCCAACGTTTGTGGTATTACCGTCATTTATAACTGCATCTCGCAAATGAATGTATTGTTCAGAGCGGAGCTTGGTCTGATTCAGGCGGATATATAGCAAACGTTCTGATTCAATTTTAGCACACATATCAACGACAAATTGGTGAAACAATTCACGGCATTTTAAAATATAATTTTTTTCATCCTGCCGAACCATTAGTCTATAGGAATAATAATGCATTGCACTGCATTTCTTATTCATTTCTTTGTTAGTGGCTGGATTCATCAATTTAATATTAAAGTGATAGCCGTCGGCTCCATCCCAAAAAATGATAGGATATTGTAGGGCATCGTAGCATCGATGAGTTTCAGGAATCCTTAACAACTGAGCGTTTCGCTTATGAAGAATAATATATCGAGGTAAAAACTGATCACCGACCATAACGATTGCCACTTCGTCGATAGTTGGAGCATTGTATCTACGCAAATGTTGGCCAGGAGGCGTTTTGTCAGCGGAAATAACAATTTTATTTGTATCAGTAGGCATCAAATCGATGGCTGTTTTGAACAGACGCACTAAATTATTATTTTCGTGGAAAAGATGTTGCAATTGGGAAACGATTGTCCTTTCAACGTTGGGAGAAATTTCGCAACGCGCATTCAATTCAGAATTTCTATCACTGATGAAGTACAATTGTAAAAATTTATGATTCTCGCCTGAGAATGGTAGAAGGGACCCTGCTCTATGATAAATTTGCCCTTTTACTTTGAAAGTAGACATAAATTGATCTGGATTTTCGATTTGGGCTCCAAACGACGTCATTTGGAAACATGAGTTGTATTTTCTGATTTGTGACAAAAAACGCTTAGATTCTGACGTAGTTCCAGTAAGGAAAGTCTTCAAGGGCTCTGGTGGTGCAGCCAATAGAGGAAGTTTCACTTTTCCTGAGGCGCAACACATTCCCATTGTTTCACCATTGAATTTCAAGGCCTTGCAATAGGGACAAATTTTAGACATTGTCCCGATTTGAACACATCTACTCAAGCTATAATCATCGACTGGGCTGTACCTGAATGCCAGGCGATAACTTTCAGGTTGCTCTGATTCCTCGGCACGCTTTCTTTTCTTACTTTCTCTACCAGCAGCAAGCCTGATTTCTTGCTGTTCTTGTGATTCCTCGGCACGCTTTCTTTTCTTACTTTCTCTATCAGCAGCAAGCCTGATTTCTTGCTGTTCTTGTGATTCTTCGGCACGCCTTCTTTTTTCACTTTCTCTTTTAGCAGCAAGTCTGCTTTCGCGTTGCTCTGGTAGTTCCTCGGCACACTTTCTGTTCTTTCTTTCTCTATCAGCCTCAAGCCTGTTTTCTTGCTGTTCTTTTGATTCCTCGGCACGCTTTCTGTTCTTTTTTTCTCTATCAGCCTCAAGCCTGTTTCCTTGCTGTTCTTTTGATTCCTCGGCACGCTTTCTTTTCTGACTTTCTCTATCAGCAGCAAGTTTTTTGGCATAGACTCTTTGAGCATCTTCATCGGCTTTTGCCATTGTAAGTTCATCAGTCATTTTAAAGCTAAACATTAATAGATTTCTACGTGAACATATATGTCTTAAATATCTTTAATGACGTCACCGTCATAGCAAAAATGACGAGAACTAACTTCATGACATCATTCGACACAGAAACATGACGTCACCTGACAGACAGACACACAGACAGTCAACTTATTTTTATATATATAGATATATATATATATATATATCTATATATATAAAAATAAGTTGTCTGTCTGTGGATGTGTGGATGGATGTGTGGATGGATGTGTCAGGTGACGTCACCTGAAAAAACTGGATCAGGTGACGTCAAAACTGAAAAAACTAAAAAAAGGCAAAAACTACAAAAAAAACTAAAAACTAATAAAAAAAATAAAAAAGCTAAAAAACTAAAAAAACTATAAAGGTAAAAACCAATAAAAAACTAAAAAAAAAACTGAAAAAACTAAAAAAAGGCAAAAACTACAAAAAAAAACTAAAAACTAATAAAAAAAGTAAAAAAGCTAAAAAACTAAAAAAACTAAAAAAACTAAAAAAAGGTAAAAAACTAAAAAAAATAAAAAATAAAAAAAAACTAAAAAATAAAAAAAAACTAAAAAAAAGGAAAAAACTGAAAAATAAGCTAAAATAAAGGTAAAAACCAATAAAAAACTAAAAAGAAAAAAAGGAAAAAACTAATAAATGACGACACTCAAAGAGAAAGCGACCAGGACAAAAGGAATGTTCGATTAGCAATCAACAAAGCACCGGGACACAGGGAGTATAAATGACGACCAGGACATAAGTAAAAAAAAAAAACTATCTATATATATAAAAATAAGTTGTCAAACTAAAAAAAGGCAAAAACTACAAAAAAAACTAAAAACTAATAAAAAAGCTAAAAAACTAAAAAAACTAAAAAAAAGGCAAAAACTACAAAAAAAACTAAAAACTAATAAAAAAATAAAAAAGCTAAAAAACTAAAAAAACTAAAAAAACTAAAAAAAGGTAAAAAACTAAAAAAACTAAAAACTAAAAAAAACTAAAAAAAAGGAAAAAACTGAAAAATAAGCTAAAATAAAGGTAAAAACCAATAAAAAACTAAAAAAAAAACTGAAAAAACTAAAAAAAGGCAAAAACTACAAAAAAACTAAAACTAATAAAAAAAGTAAGCTAAAATAAAGGTAAAAACTAAAAAAAAACTGAAAAAACTAAAAAAAGGCAAAAACTACAAAAAAAAACTAAAAACTAATAAAAAAAGTAAAAAAGCTAAAAAACTAAAAAAACTAAAAAAACTAAAAAAAGGTAAAAAACTAAAAAAAATAAAAAATAAAAAAAAACTAAAAAAAAGGAAAAAACTGAAAAAAAAGCTAAAATAAAGGTAAAAACCAATAAAAAACTAAAAAGAAAAAAAGGAAAAAACTAAAAAAAATTTTCATCTAAAAAACTAAAAAAACTAAAAAAGGTAAAAACTAAAAGAACTAAAAAAAGAAAAAAATAAATGACGAAACTCAAAGAGAAAGCGACCAGGACAAAAGGAATGTTCGATTAGCAATCAACAAAGCACCGGGACACAGGGAGTATAAATGACGACCAGGACATAAGTAAAAAAAAAAACTATCTATATATATAAAAATAAGTTGTCTGTGGATCTGTGGATCGTGGATCAGGTGACGTCACCTGAAAAAACTGGATCAGGTGACGTCAAAACTGAAAAAACTAAAAAAAGGCAAAAACTACAAAAAAAAACTAAAAACTAATAAAAAAAATAAAAAAGCTAAAAAACTAAAAAAACTAAAAAAAGGTAAAAAACTAAAAAAACTAAAAACTAAAAAAAACTAAAAAAAAGGAAAAAACTGAAAAATAAGCTAAAATAAAGGTAAAAACCAATAAAATGACGTACCCGGTAATGACGACCGGGACACAGGGAGTATAAATGACGACCAGGACATAAGTAAAAAAAAACTAAAAAAACTAAAAAAATGGTAAAAACTACAAAAAAACTAAAAACTAATAAAAAAACTAAAAAATCTAAAAATCTAAATAAACTAAAAAAGAAAAAAAAGAAAAAAGGAAAAAAATAAAGGAGAAAAACAAAACTAAAAAACGAATGTATATACAGACCGGGACACCGGGATACAAATGACGACCGGGACACAGGGAATATAAATGACGACCGGGACACAGGGACACAACTACAATGGGGACGCCGGGGGGCACAGGGGGATATAAATGACGACCGGGACACCGGGACATGACCGGGACACCGGGACACAAGGAATATAAATGACGCCCGGGACACTCAAAGAGAAATCACAGACTGGAACACCGGGACACAAATGACGACCGGGACACAGGGAATATAAATGACGACCGGGACACAGGGACATAACTACAAAGGGGACGCCGGGGTGCACAGGGGGATATATAAATGACGATGGCGACTCAGGGAATGGTCGATTAGCAATCACCATCAACAAAGCTCAAGGGCAATCATTAGAATCATGAGGTATAGATCTGAATACGGATTGTTTTCCCATGGACCATTATATGTTGCATGTTCAAGAGTCGGTAAACCTGACAATCTATTTATATGCACAGACAATGGGACAGCAAAGAATTTTGTATATTCGCAAGTTTTACGTTGTTAAAAACATATATATATATATATATATATATATATATATATATATATATATATATATATATATATATATATATATATATATATATATATATTCACAGGTGGGACATAGGGACACAACTACAATGGCGCGTAACTAATATGGCGCGTAACGACTTACGCGCGCGGGGGGGCTTGGGGGGGCGCGAAGCGACCCCACCAACTAGGTGTTGGGGTGGCGCGAAGCGCCACCCCAACAGCTAGTATATATATATATATATATATATATATATATATATATATATATATATATATATATATATATATATATATATATATATATATATATATAAAAATAAGTTGTCTGTGTATGGATCTGTGGATGGATCAGGTGACGTCATGTTTGTCCGCATATGACGTCTGAATTATTTCACACTAATACAAAAGAAGAAAAAAACTAAAAAAGGTAAAAACTACAAAAAAAACTAAAAAGAAAAAAAAACTAGAAAAGCTAAAAAACTAAAAAAAAACTAAAAAAAGGTAAAAATCTAATAACTAAAAAAAAAAACTGAAAAAAATAAAAAAAGGCAAAAACTACAAAAAAATAAAAACTAATAAAAAAACTAAAAAAGCTAAAAAACTAAAAAAAAACTAAAAAAAACTAAAAAAAGGTAAAAAACTAAAAAAAACTAAAAACTAAAAAAGAAAAAAACTAAAAAAAAGGAAAAAACTGAAAAATAAAAGAGAAAAAGAAAACTAAAAAAATATGAATAAATATATATAAAAATAAGTTGTTTGTGGGTTATGTCTGTCTGTCTGTCTGTCGAGTGACGTAGTGTTTGTCCGCATATGACGTCTGAATTATTTCACACTAATACAAAAGAAGAAAAAAAACTAAAAAAGGTAAAAACTACAAAAAAACTAAAAAGAAAAAAAACTGAAAAAGCTAAAAAACTAAAAAAAACTAAAAAAAGGTAAAAAGCTAAAAACTAAAAAAAACTGAAAAAACTAAAAAAAGGCAAAAACTAAAAACTAATAAAAAAACTAAAAAAGCTAAAAAACTAAAAAAACTAAAAAAAGGTAAAAAACAAAAAAAAACTAAAAACTTAAAAAGAAAAAACTTAAAAAAAGGAAAAAACTGAAAAATAAGAGAAAAAGAAAACTAAAAAAATATTAATAAATATAAAAAATATAAATATAAATATAATATAAATTAGCAATCAACAAAGCACCGAGACACAAATGACGACCGGGACACAGGGAGTATAAATGACGACCAGGACATAAGTAAAAAAAAAAACTAAAAAAACTAAAAAAATGGTAAAAACTACAAAAAAACTAAAAACTAATAAAAAAAACTAAAAAATCTAAAAATCTAAATAAACTAAAAAGAAAAAAAAGAAAAAAGGAAAAAATAAAGGAGAAAAACAAAACTAAAAAACGAATGTATATACAGACCGGGACACCGGAATACAAATGACGACCGGGACACAGGGAATATAAATGACGACCGGGACACAGGGACACAACTACAATGGGGACGCCGGGGGGCACAGGGGGATATAAATGACGACCGGGACACCGGGACACAAGGAATATAAATGACGCCCGGGACACTCAAAGAGAAATCACAGACTGGAACACCGGGACACAAATGACGACCGGGACACAGGGAATATAAATGACGACCGGGACACAGGGACATAACTACAAAGGGGACGCCAGGGTGCACAGGGGGATATATAAATGACGATGGCGACTCAGGAATGGTCGATTAGCAATCACCATCAACAAAGCTCAAGGGCAATCATTAGAATCATGAGGTATAGATCTGAATACGGATTGTTTTCCCATGGACCATTATATGTTGCATGTTCAAGAGTCGGTAAACCTGACAATCTATTTATATGCACAGACAATGGGACAGCAAAGAATGTTGTATATTCGCAAGTTTTACGTAGTTAAAAACATATATATATATATATATATATATATATATATATATATATATATATATATATATATATATATATATATATATATATATATATATATATATATATATATATATATATATATATATATATATATATATATATATATATATATATATATATATATATATATATATATATATATATCTATGTTCACAGGTGGGACATAGGGACTCAACTACAATGGCGCGTAACTAATATGGCGCGTAACGACTTACGCGCGCGGGGGGGCTTGGGGGGGGCGCGAAGCGCCCCCACCAACTAGGTGTTGGGGTGGCGCGAAGCGCCACCCCAACAGCTAGTATATATATATATATATATATATATATATATATATATATATATATATATATATATATATATATATATATATATATATATATATATATAAGAAAACAAACTAGATTATAAAATCTGGTAATTGCATAAATATTTCGAAATAATTTGACAATAGATTAAAGTAATTCGAAAAAGAAAAATGGTAAAAAACTAAAAAAAAACTAAAAAAAACTAAAAAAAAATAAAAAAATAAAAAAAAGAGAAAACCTAAAAGGAAAAAATGTAAAAAAATAAAAAAGATAACAAACTAAAAATAAAAAAAAAACAAAAAAAAGCTAAAAAACTAAAAAAAGAAAAAACTAAAAAAAAACTGGGAATTGCACAAATATTTCAATATATTTTGACAATAGATTAAAGTAATTCGAAAACCTTAAAACAGATACCCCAAATTTTGAGGTTTAATATAAATTGTTTTATCTGTAGCATGCTTGGCACATAAAGATTTTTCAAGTGTCAATGTTAGAATGAACATTGACAAATTGAAGAAAACAAATCAATAAAAAGAAGAAACTAATTAAAAGAAAAAACTGAAAAAGAAAAAAACTAAAGAAGAAACTGTATCAATATATATAAAAATAAGTTCTATATATGCATGTTTGTTTGTGTGTGGGTTTGCATTTGACGTCATTATAAGTATATAAGGCTTTGTATGTGACGTCATTATAAGATGACACTACAGACCGGGACACCGGGACACAAATGACTTCGCCCCCCCCCAAGCCCCCCCACGCGCCTAAGTCATTACGCGCCTTTGTAGTTGTGTCCCTGTGTCCCACCTGTGAATATATATATATATATATATATATATATATATATATATATATATATATAATATATATATATATATATATATATATATATATATATATATATATATATATATATATATATATATATATATATATATATATATATATATATATATATATATATATATATATATATATATATATATATATATATATATATATATATATATATATATATACATATATATATTGGGGTGGGGCGAAGCTCCACCCCAACACCAACACCTAGTTGGTGGGGCGCTCTGCACCCCCC
>NW_027067475.1:0-12776 GCF_032884065.1 Artemia franciscana | reverse complement strand
TTTTCGTATTTCAAAAGTTTTAGTTTTCGAGGGTAATAGCTACGTATGTTGAAAAAATGAAGATATTAGACTATTTTATGATTGCACATGGTAAAGAATGTGATTAAAGGCTCTTTTCCTATTTCAAAAGTTTTAGTTTTCGAGGGTAATAGCTACGTATGTTGAAAAAATGAAGATATTAGACTATTTTATGATTGCAAATGGTAAAGAATGTGATTAAAGGCTCTTTTCCTATGTCAAAAGTTTTAGTTTTCGAGGGTAATAGCTACGTATGTTGAAAAAATGAAGATATTAGACAATTTTATGATTGCACATGGTAAAGAATGTGATTAAAGGCTCTTTTCCTATGTCAAAAATTTTAGTTTTCGGGGGTAAGAGCTTTGTCTGTGGAAAAAATGAAGATATTAGACAATTTTATGATTGCACATGGTAAAGAATGTGATTAAAGGCTCTTTTCCTATGTCAAAAGTTTTAGTTTTCGAGGGTAATAGCTACGTATGTTGAAAAAATGAAGATATTAGACTATTTTATGATTGCACATGGTAAAGAATGTGATTAAAGGCTCTTTTCCTATGTCAAAAATTTTAGTTTTCGGGGTAAGAGCTTTGTCTGTGGAAGAAATGAAGATATTAGACAATTTTATGATTGCACATGGTAAAGAATGTGATTAAAGGCTCTTTTCCTATTTCAAAAGTTTTAGTTTTCGAGGGTAATAGCTAACGTATGTTGAAAAAATGAAGATATTAGACTATTTTATGATTGCACATGGTAAAGAATGTGATTAAAGGCTCTTTTCCTATTTCAAAAGTTTTTAGTTTTCGAGGGTAATAGCTACGTATGTTGAAAAAATGAAGATATTAGACTATTTTATGATTGCAAATGGTAAAGAATGTGATTAAAGGCTCTTTTCCTATGTCAAAAGTTTAAGTTTTCGAGGGTAATAGCTACGTATGTAGAAAAAATGAAGATATTAGACTATTTTATGATTGCACATGGTAAAGAGTGTGATTAAAGGCTCTTTTCCTATTTCAAAAGTTTTAGTTTTCGAGGGTAATAGCTACGTATGTTGAAAAAATGAAGATATTAGACTATTTTATGATTGCAAATGGTAAAGAATGTGATTAAAGGCTCTTTTCCTATGTCAAAACTTTTAGTTTTCGAGGGTAATAGCTACGTATGTTGAAAAAATGAAGATATTAGACTATTTTAGGATTGCAAATGGTAAAGAATGTGATTAAAGGCTCTTTTCCTATGTCAAAACTTTTAGTTTTTGAGGGTAATAGCTACGTATGTTGAAAAAATGAAGATATTAGACTATTTTATGATTGCACATGGTAAAGAATGTGATTAAAGGCTCTTTTCCTATTTCAAAAGTTTTAGTTTTCGAGGGTAATAGCTATGTATGTTGAAAAAATGAAGATATTAGACTATTTTATGATTTTAAATGGTAAAGAATGTGATTAAAGGCTCTTTTCCTATGTCAAAAGTTTTAGTTTTCGAGGGTAATAGCTGCGTATGTTGAAAAAATGAAGATATTAGACTATTTTATGATTGCAAATGATAAAGAATGTGATTAAAGGCTCTTTTCCTATGTCAAAAGTTTTAGTTTTCGAGGGTAATAGCTACGTATGTTGAAAAAATGAAGATATTAGACAATTTTATGATTGCACATGGTAAAAAATGTGATTAAAGGCTCTTTTCCTATGTCAAAAGTTTTAGTTTTTGAGGGTAATAGCTAGGTCTGTGGAAAAAATGAAGATATTAGACTATTTTATGATTGCACATGGTAAAGAATGTGATTAAAGGCTCTTTTCCTATTTCAAAAGCTTTAGTTTTCGAGGGTAATAGCTACGTATGTTGAAAAAATGAAGATATTAGACTATTTTATGATTGCAAATGGTAAAGAATGTGATTAAAGGCTCTTTTCCTATTTCAAAAGTTTCAGTTTTCGAGGGTAATAGCTATGTCTGTTGAAAAAATGAAGGTATTAGACAATTTTATGATTGCACATGGTAAAGAATTTGATTAAAGGCTCTTTTCCTATTTCAAAAGTTTTAGTTTTCGAGGATAATAGCTACGTATGTTGAAAAAATGAAGATATTAGACTATTTTATGATTGCACATGGTAAAGAATGTGATTAAAGGCTCTTTTCCTATTTCAAAAGTTTTAGTTTTCGAGGGTAATAGCTACGTATGTTGAAAAAATGAAGATATTAGACTATTTTATGATTGCACATGGTAAAGAATGTGATTAAAGGCTCTTTTCGTATTTCAAAAGTTTTAGTTTTCGAGGGTAATAGCTACGTATGTTGAAAACATGAAGATATTGGACTATTTTATGATTGCAAATGGTAAAGAATGTGATTAAAGGCTCTTTTCCTATGTCAAAAGTTTTAGTTTTCGAGGGTATTAGCTACGTATGTTGAAAAAATGAAGATATTAGACTATTTTATGATTGCAAATGATAAAGAATGTGATTAAAGGCTCTTTTCCTATGTCAAAAGTTTTAGTTTTCGAGGGTAATAGCTACGTATGTTGAAAAAATGAGGATATTAGACAATTTTATGATTGCACATGGTAAAGAATGTGATTAAAGGCTCTTTTCCTATGTCAAAAGTTTTAGTTTTCGGGGGTAAGAGCTTTGTCTGTGGAAAAAATGAAGATATTAGACAATTTTATGATTGCACATGGTAAAAAATGTGATTAAAGGCTCTTTTCCTATTTCAAAAGTTTTAGTTTTCGAGGGTAATAGCTAAAGTATGTTGAAAAAATGAAGATATTAGACTATTTTATGATTGCACATGGTAAAGAATGTGATTAAAGGCTCTTTTCGTATTTCAAAAGTTTTAGTTTTCGAGGGTAATAGCTAAGTATGTTGAAAAAATGAAGATATTAGACTATTTTATGATTGCACATGGTAAAGAATGTGATTAAAGGCTCTTTTCCTATTTCAAAAGTTTTAGTTTTCGAGGGTAATAGCTACGTATGTTGAAAAAATGAAGATATTAGACTATTTTATGATTGCAAATGGTAAAGAATGTGATTAAAGGCTCTTTTCCTATGTCAAAAGTTTTAGTTTTCGAGGGTAATAGCTACGTATGTTGAAAAAATGAAGATATTAGACAATTTTATGATTGCACATGGTAAAGAATGTGATTAAAGGCTCTTTTCCTATGTCAAAAATTTTAGTTTTCGGGGGTAAGAGCTTTGTCTGTGGAAAAAATGAAGATATTAGACAATTTTATGATTGCACATGGTAAAGAATGTGATTAAAGGCTCTTTTCCTATTTCAAAAGTTTTAGTTTTCGAGGGTAATAGCTAAGTATGTTGAAAAAATGAAGATATTAGACTATTTTATGATTGCATATGGTAAAGAATGTGATTAAAGGCTCTTTTCCTATTTCAAAAGTTTTAGTTTTCGAGGGTAATAGCTACGTATGTTTAAAAAATGAAGATATTAGACTATTTTATGATTGCAAATGGTAAAGAATGTGATTAAAGGCTCTTTTCCTATGTCAAAAGTTTAAGTTTTCGAGGGTAATAGCTACGTATGTAGAAAAAATGAAGATATTAGACTATTTTATGATTGCACATGGTAAAGAGTGTGATTAAAGGCTCTTTTCCTATTTCAAAAGTTTTAGTTTTCGAGGGTAATAGCTACGTATGTTGAAAAAATGAAGATATTAGACTATTTTATGATTGCAAATGGTAAAGAATGTGATTAAAGGCTCTTTTCCTATGTCAAAACTTTTAGTTTTCGAGGGTAATAGCTACGTTTGTTGAAAAAATGAAGATATTAGACTATTTTATGATTGCAAATGGTAAAGAATGTGATTAAAGGCTCTTTTCCTATTTCAAAAGTTTTACTTTTCGAGGGTAATAGCTACGTATGTTGAAAAAATGAAGATATTATACTATTTTATGATTGCAAATGGTAAAGAATGTGTTTAAAGGCTCTTTTCCTATGTCAAAACTTTTAGTTTTTGAGGGTAATAGCTACGTATGTTGAAAAAATGAAGATATTAGACTATTTTATGATTGCACATGGTAAAGAATGTGATTAAAGGCTCTTTTCCTATTTCAAAAGTTTTAGTTTTCGAGGGTAATAGCTACGTATGTTGAAAAAATGAAGATATTAGACTATTTTATGATTTTAAATGGTAAAGAATGTGATTAAAGGCTCTTTTCCTATGTCAAAAGTTTTAGTTTTCGAGGGTAATAGCTGCGTATGTTGAAAAAATGAAGATATTAGACTATTTTATGATTGCAAATGATAAAGAATGTGATTAAAGGTTCTTTTCCTATGTCAAAAGTTTTAGTTTTCGAGGGTAATAGCTACATATGTTGAAAAAATGAAGATATTAGACAATTTTATGATTGCACATGGTAAAAAATGTGATTAAAGGCTCTTTTCCTATGTCAAAAGTTTTAGTTTTCGGGGGTAAGAGCTTTGTCTGTGGAAAAAATGAAGATATTAGACAATTTTATGATTAAACATGGTAAAGAATGTGATTAAAGGCTCTTTTCTTATTTCAAAAGTTTTAGTTTTCGAGGGTAATAGCTAATTATGCTGGAAAAATGAAGATATTAGACTATTCTATGATTGCACATGGTAAAGAATGTGATTAAAGGCTCTTTTCGTATTTCAAAAGTTTTAGTTTTCGAGGGTAATAGCTACGTATGTTGAAAAAATGAAGATATTAGACTATTTTATGATTGCACATGGTAAAGAATGTGATTAAAGGCTCTTTTCCTATTTCAAAAGTTTTAGTTTTCGAGGGTAATAGCTACGTATGTTGAAAAAATGAAGATATTAGACTATTTTATGATTGCAAATGGTAAAGAATGTGATTAAAGGCTCTTTTCCTATGTCAAAAGTTTAAGTTTTCGAGGGTAATAGCTACGTATGTAGAAAAAATGAAGATATTAGACTATTTTATGATTGCACATGGTAAAGAGTGTGATTAAAGTCTCTTTTCCTATTTCAAAAGTTTTAGTTTTCGAGGGTAATAGCTACGTATGTTGAAAAAATGAAGATATTAGACTATTTTATGATTGCAAATGGTAAAGAATGTGATTAAAGGCTCTTTTCCTATGTCAAAACTTTTAGTTTTCGAGGGTAATAGCTACGTATGTTGAAAAAATGAAGATATTAGACTATTTTATGATTGCAAATGGTAAAGAATGTGATTAAAGGCTCTTTTCCTATTTCAAAAGTTTTACTTTTCGAGGGTAATAGCTACGTATGTTGAAAAAATGAAGATATTATACTATTTTATGATTGCAAATGGTAAAGAATGTGATTAAAGGCTCTTTTCCTATGTCAAAAGTTTTAGTTTTCGAGGGTAATAGCTACGTATGTTGAAAAAATGAAGATATTAGACTATTTTATGATTTTAAATGGTAAAGAATGTGATTAAAGGCTCTTTTCCTATGTCAAAAGTTTTAGTTTTCGAGGGTAATAGCTGCGTATGTTGAAAAAATGAAGATATTAGACTATTTTATGATTGCAAATGATAAAGAATGTGATTAAAGGCTCTTTTCCTATGTCAAAAGTTTTAGTTTTCGAGGGTAATAGCTACGTATGTTGAAAAAATGAAGATATTAGACAATTTTATGATTGCACATGGTAAAAAATGTGATTAAAGGCTCTTTTCCTATGTCAAAAGTTTTAGTTTTTGAGGGTAATAGCTAGGTCTGTGGAAAAAATGAAGATATTAGACTATTTTATGATTACACATGGTAAAGAATGTGATTAAAGGCTCTTTTCCTATTTCAAAAGCTTTAGTTTTCGAGGGTAATAGCTACGTATGTTGAAAAAATGAAGATATTAGACTATTTTATGATTGCAAATGGCAAAGAATGTGATTAAAGGCTCTTTTCCTATTTCATAAGTTTCAGTTTTCGAGGGTAATAGCTATGTCTGTTGAAAAAATGAAGATATTAGACAATTTTATGATTGCACATGGTAAAGAATTTGATTAAAGGCTCTTTTCCTATTTCAAAAGTTTTAGTTTTCGAGGATAATAGCTACGTATGTTGAAAAAATGAAGATATTAGACTATTTTATGATTGCACATGGTAAAGAATGTGATTAAAGGCTCTTTTCCTATTTCAAAAGTTTTAGTTTTCGAGGGTAATAGCTACGTATGTTGAAAAAATGAAGATATTAGACTATTTTATGATTGCACATGGTAAAGAATGTGATTAAAGGCTCTTTTCGTATTTCAAAAGTTTTAGTTTTCGAGGGTAATAGCTACGTATGTTGAAAACATGAAGATATTAGACTATTTTATGATTGCAAATGGTAAAGAATGTGATTAAAGGCTCTTTTCCTATGTCAAAAGTTTTAGTTTTCGAGGGTATTAGCTACGTATGTTGAAAAAATGAAGATATTAGACTATTTTATGATTGCAAATGGTAAAGAATGTGATTAAAGGCTCTTTTCCTATGTCAAAAGTTTTAGTTTTCGAGGGTATTAGCTACGTATGTTGAAAAAATGAAGATATTAGACTATTTTATGATTGCAAATGATAAAGAATGTGATTAAAGGCTCTTTTCCTATGTCAAAAGTTTTAGTTTTCGAGGGTAATAGCTACGTATGTTGAAAAAATGAAGATATTAGACAATTTTATGATTGCACATGGTAAAGAATGTGATTAAAGGCTCTTTTCCTATGTCAAAAGTTTTAGTTTTCGGGGGTAAGAGCTTTGTCTGTGGAAAAAATGAAGATATTAGACAATGTTATGATTGCACATGGTAAAGAATGTGATTAAAGGCTCTTTTCCTATTTCAAAAGTTTTAGTTTTCGAGGGTAATAGCTAAAGTATGTTGAAAAAATGAAGATATTAGACTATTTTATGATTGCACATGGTAAAGAATGTGATTAAAGGCTCTTTTCGTATTTCAAAAGTTTTAGTTTTCGAGGGTAATAGCTACGTATGTTGAAAAAATGAAGATATTAGACTATTTTATGATTGCACATGGTAAAGAATGTGATTAAAGGCTCTTTTCCTATTTCAAAAGTTTTAGTTTTCGAGGGTAATAGCTACGTATGTTGAAAAAATGAAGATATTAGACTATTTTATGATTGCAAATGGTAAAGAATGTGATTAAAGGCTCTTTTCCTATTTCAAAAGTTTTAGTTTTCGGGGGTAAGAGCTTTGTCTGTGGAAAAAATGAAGATATTAGACAATTTTATGATTGCACATGGTAAAGAATGTGATTAAAGGCTCTTTTCCTATTTCAAAAGTTTTAGTTTTCGAGGGTAAAAGCTACGTATGTTGAAAAAATGAAGATATTAGACTATTTTATGATTGCACATGGTAAAGAATGTGATTAAAGGCTCTTTTCCTATGTCAAAAATTTTAGTTTTCGGGGGTAAGAGCTTTGTCTGAGGAAAAAATGAAGATATTAGATAATTTTATGATTGCACATGGTAAAGAATGTGATTAAAGGCTCTTTTCCTATTTCAAAAGTTTTAGTTTTCGAGGGTAATAGCTAAGTATGTTGAAAAAATGAAGATATTAGACTATTTTATGATTGCACATGGTAAAGAATGTGATTAAAGGCTCTTTTCCTATTTCAAAAGTTTTAGTTTTCGAGGGTAATAGCTACGTATGTTGAAAAAATGAAGATATTAGACTATTTTATGATTGCAAATGGTAAAGAATGTGATTAAAGGCTCTTTTCCTATGTCAAAAGTTTAAGTTTTCGAGGGTAATAGCTACGTATGTAGAAAAAATGAAGATATTAGACTATTTTATGATTGCACATGGTAAAGAGTGTGATTAAAGTCTCTTTTCCTATTTCAAAAGTTTTAGTTTTCGAGGGTAATAGCTACGTATATTGAAAAAATGAAGATATTAGACTATTTTATGATTGCAAATGGTAAAGAATGTGATTAAAGGCTCTTTTCCTATGTCAAAACTTTTAGTTTTCGAGGGTAATAGCTACGTATGTTGAAAAAATGAAGATATTAGACTATTTTATGATTGCAAATGGTAAAGAATGTGATTAAAGGCTCTTTTCCTATTTCAAAAGTTTTACTTTTCGAGGGTAATAGCTACGTATGTTGAAAAAATGAAGATATTATACTATCTTATGATTGCAAATGGTAAAGAATGTGTTTAAAGGCTCTTTTCCTATGTCAAAACTTTTAGTTTTTGAGGGTAATAGCTACGTATGTTGAAAAAATGAAGATATTAGACTATTTTATGATTGCACATGGTAAAGAATGTGATTAAAGGCTCTTTTCCTATTTCAAAAGTTTTAGTTTTCGAGGGTAATAGCTACGTATGTTGAAAAAATGAAGATATTAGACTATTTTATGATTTTAAATGGTAAAGAATGTGATTAAAGGCTCTTTTCCTATGTCAAAAGTTTTAGTTTTCGAGGGTAATAGCTGCGTATGTTGAAAAAATGAAGATATTAGACTATTTTATGATTGCAAATGATAAAGAATGTGATTAAAGGCTCTTTTCCTATGTCAAAAGTTTTAGTTTTCGAGGGTAATAGCTACGTATGTTGAAAAAATGAAGATATTAGACAATTTTATGATTGCACATGGTAAAAAATGTGATTAAAGGCTCTTTTCCTATGTCAAAAGTTTTAGTTTTCGGGGGTAAGAGCTTTGTCTGTGGAAAAAATGAAGATATTAGACAATTTTATGATTAAACATGGTAAAGAATGTGATTAAAGGCTCTTTTCTTATTTCAAAAGTTTTAGTTTTCGAGGGTAATAGCTACGTATGCTGGAAAAATGAAGATATTAGACTATTCTATGATTGCACATGGTAAAGAATGTGATTAAAGGCTCTTTTCGTATTTCAAAAGTTTTAGTTTTTGAGGGTAATAGCTACGTATGTTGAAAAAATGAAGATATTAGACTATTTTATGATTGCACATGGTAAAGAATGTGATTAAAGACTCTTTTCCTATTTCAAAAGTTTTAGTTTTCGAGGGTAATAGCTACGTATGTTGAAAAAATGAAGATATTAGACTATTTTATGATTGCAAATGGTAAAGAATGCGATTAAAGGCTCTTTTCCTATTTCAAAAGTTTTAGTTTTCGGGGGTAAGAGCTTTGTCTGTGGAAAAAATGAAGATATTAGACAATTTTATGATTGCACATGGTAAAGAATGTGATTAAAGGCTCTTTTCCTATTTCAAAAGTTTTAGTTTTCGAGGGTAAAAGCTACGTATGTTGAAAAAATGAAGATATTAGACTATTTTATGATTGCACATAGTAAAGAATGTGATTAAAGGCTCTTTTCCTATGTCAAAAATTTTAGTTTTCGGGGGTAAGAGCTTTGTCTGAGGAAAAAATGAAGATATTAGATAATTTTATGATTGCACATGGTAAAGAATGTGATTAAAGGCTCTTTTCCTATTTCAAAAGTTTTAGTTTTCGAGGGTAATAGCTAAGTATGTTGAAAAAATGAAGATATTAGACTATTTTATGATTGCACATGGTAAAGAATGTGATTAAAGGCTCTTTTCCTATTTCAAAAGTTTTAGTTTTCGAGGGTAATAGCTACGTATGTTGAAAAAATGAAGATATTAGACTATTTTATGATTGCAAATGGTAAAGAATGTGATTAAAGGCTCTTTTCCTATGTCAAAAGTT
Organism: Artemia franciscana; assembly: GCF_032884065.1. NCBI lineage: Eukaryota > Metazoa > Arthropoda > Branchiopoda > Anostraca > Artemiidae > Artemia > Artemia franciscana. The sequence goes on along the minus strand of NW_027067475.1, from coordinate 3,149 downwards.
TAAGTTTTCGAGGGTAATAGCTACGTATGTAGAAAAAATGAAGATATTAGACTATTTTATGATTGCACATGGTAAAGAGTGTGATTAAAGGCTCTTTTCCTATTTCAAAAGTTTTAGTTTTCGAGGGTAATAGCTACGTATATTGAAAAAATGAAGATATTAGACTATTTTATGATTGCAAATGGTAAAGAATGTGATTAAAGGCTCTTTTCCTATGTCAAAACTTTTAGTTTTCGAGGGTAATAGCTACGTATGTTGAAAAAATGAAGATATTAGACTATTTTATGATTGCAAATGGTAAAGAATGTGATTAAAGGCTCTTTTCCTATTTCAAAAGTTTTACTTTTCGAGGGTAATAGCTACGTATGTTGAAAAAATGAAGATATTATACTATCTTATGATTGCAAATGGTAAAGAATGTGTTTAAAGGCTCTTTTCCTATGTCAAAACTTTTAGTTTTTGAGGGTAATAGCTACGTATGTTGAAAAAATGAAGATATTAGACTATTTTATGATTGCACATGGTAAAGAATGTGATTAAAGGCTCTTTTCCTATTTCAAAAGTTTTAGTTTTCGAGGGTAATAGCTACGTATGTTGAAAAAATGAAGATATTAGACTATTTTATGATTTTAAATGGTAAAGAATGTGATTAAAGGCTCTTTTCCTATGTCAAAAGTTTTAGTTTTCGAGGGTAATAGCTGCGTATGTTGAAAAAATGAAGATATTAGACTATTTTATGATTGCAAATGATAAAGAATGTGATTAAAGGCTCTTTTCCTATGTCAAAAGTTTTAGTTTTCGAGGGTAATAGCTACGTATGTTGAAAAAATGAAGATATTAGACAATTTTATGATTGCACATGGTAAAAAATGTGATTAAAGGCTCTTTTCCTATGTCAAAAGTTTTAGTTTTCGGGGGTAAGAGCTTTGTCTGTGGAAAAAATGAAGATATTAGACAATTTTATGATTAAACATGGTAAAGAATGTGATTAAAGGCTCTTTTCTTATTTCAAAAGTTTTAGTTTTCGAGGGTAATAGCTACGTATGCTGGAAAAATGAAGATATTAGACTATTCTATGATTGCACATGGTAAAGAATGTGATTAAAGGCTCTTTTCGTATTTCAAAAGTTTTAGTTTTTGAGGGTAATAGCTACGTATGTTGAAAAAATGAAGATATTAGACTATTTTATGATTGCACATGGTAAAGAATGTGATTAAAGACTCTTTTCCTATTTCAAAAGTTTTAGTTTTCGAGGGTAATAGCTACGTATGTTGAAAAAATGAAGATGTTAGACTATTTTATGATTGCAAATGGTAAAGAATGCGATTAAAGGCTCTTTTCCTATGTCAAAAGTTTTAGTTTTCGAGGGTAATAGCTACGTATGTTGAAAAAATGAAGATATTAGACAATTTTATGATTGCACATGGTAAAGAATGTGATTAAAGGCTCTTTTCCTATGTCAAAAATTTTAGTTTTCGGGGGTAAGAGCTTTGTCTGTGGAAAAAATGAAGATATTAGACAATTTTATGATTGCACATGGTAAAGAATGTGATTAAAGGCTCTTTTCCTATGTCAAAACTTTTAGTTTTCGAGGGTAATAGCTACGTATGTTGAAAAAATGAAGATATTAGACTATTTTATGATTGCAAATGGTAAAGAATGTGATTAAAGGCTCTTTTCCTATGTCAAAACTTTTAGTTTTCGAGGGTAATAGCTACGTATGTTGAAAAAAAGAAGATATTAGACTATTTTATGATTGCTAATGGTAAAGAATGTGATTAAAGGCTCTTTTCCTATTTCAAAAGTTTTACTTTTCGAGGGTAATAGCTACGTATGTTGAAAAAATGAAGATATTATACTATTTTATGATTGCAAATGGTAAAGAATGTGATTAAAGGCTCTTTTCCTATGTCAAAACTTTTAGTTTTCGAGGGTAATAGCTACGTATGTTGAAAAAATGAAGATATTAGACTATTTTATGATTGCACATGGTAAAGAATGTGATTAAAGGCTCTTTTCCTATTTCAAAAATTTTAGTTTTCGAGGGTAATAGCTACGTATGTTGAAACAATGAAGATAATAGACTATTTTATGATTGCACATGGTAAAGAATGTGATTAAAGGCTCTTTCCTATTTCAAAAGTTTTAGTTTTCGAGGGTAATAGCTACGTATGTTGAAAAAATGAAGATATTAGACTATTTTATGATTGCAAATGGTAAAGAATGTGATTAAAGGCTCTTTTCCTATGTCAAAAGTTTTAGTTTTCGAGGGTAATAGTTACGTATGTTGAAAAAATGAAGATATTAGACAATTTTATGATTGCACATGGTAAAGAATGTGATTAAAGGCTCTTTTCCTATGTCAAAAATTTTAGTTTTCGGGGGTAAGAGCTTTGTCTGTGGAAAAAAATGAAGATATTAGACAATTTTATGATTGCACATGGTAAAGAATGTGATTAAAGGCTCTTTTCCTATTTCAAAAGTTTTAGTTTTCGAGGGTAATAGCTACGTATGTTGAAAAAATGAAGATATTAGACTATTTTATGATTGCACATGGTAAAGAATGTGATCAAAGGCTCTTTTCCTATTTCAAAAGTTTTAGTTTTCGAGGGTAATAGCTACGTATGTTGAAAAAATGAAGATATTAGACTATTTTATGATTGCACATGGTAAAGAATGTGATCAAAGGCTCTTTTCCTATTTCAAAAGTTTTAGTTTTCGAGGGTAATAGCTACGTATGTTGAAAAAATGAAGATATTAGACTATTTTATGATTGCACATGGTAAAGAATGTGATTAAAGGCGCTTTTCCTATGTCAAAAGTTTAAGTTTTCGAGGGTAATAGCTACGTATGTAGAAAAAATGAAGATATTAGACTATTTTATGATTGCACATGGTAAAGAGTGTGATTAAAGGCTCTTTTCCTATTTCAAAAGTTTTAGTTTTCGAGGGTAATAGCTACGTATGTTGAAAAAATGAAGATATTAGACTATTTTGTGATTGCAAATGGTAAAGAATGTGATTAAAGGCTCTTTTCCTATGTCAAAACTTTTAGTTTTCGAGGGTAATAGCTACGTATGTTGAAAAAATGAAGATATTAGACTATTTTATGATTGCACATGGTAAAGAATGTGATTAAAGGATATTTT
>NW_027067474.1:0-12771 GCF_032884065.1 Artemia franciscana | reverse complement strand
GGCCCTAGCTAGCCATTTCACCTGGTCTTAGCAAGAAATTCAACCATGGGGCCCTCGCGATCAATTCCAACAAGAGACCCTAGCATTCAATTCCAACGGGGCCCTAGCATCCAGTTTCATCGATCCCTCTAGCAAACAATTATAACGGGGGGGGGGTCCGGAGGGGGGGTCCTCTAGTCAAGTAGGGAACCCCCAGTTGTAACTGAAAACGACGCAATCTTGCGTGACTTGGTAGATTTATTGGGAGTGATGTAATCTCGCATGACTTGCTTCTTTAGGACTTATGAGGGAATTCTCACTTGTAACTGAGAAGGATTCACACATGGGGTGTTAAGTAATGACGATACAAGAGTGGGTGTTACGTAATACTTTAAGAGATTTTTTTTCTTTTAATACAGTGCTCTTTTTTCTCAGGGAGCCTTCTAAAATCTAAAATTTTCGCCCAATTTAGGATTCGAAAGAGATTTTCTCCAAATGGAATCGAGCGCTACACAGCTGGATTGTGAAAGCTTTTCTAATATTATTATTTGGATGACACTTTCTACATTATAAACAATGCCACGCAAGGAGAATCCTCTGTCTCGCTTACTAGAACGATTATATGAATTGTTGCTTTCCCATAAGGCTGCAAATATTGATATGCAAGAGAGAAAATCGATTACTACAAATTAGTTATTTGATATGCACCTGCATGTTAAGTAATCCTTTAGATGGTATTATCAGATAATATTGGGCATTGTTCTTAGCGCATTTTTTAGCAATAGAGTCTTTTACTATATTGGAACTTGAATTTGCTATCAGAGATGAAATAAAAGCGTCACAAACGATATAAAACCATGAAATCACAGAAAAGCAGTTAAAACTCAACAAACGGGAAAACAAAACGCGAATAAGCAAAAAGAACCATGAATTAAAGAAAGGTAGGAACTCTAGCAAGTAATTCTAGGGGTAGGGTTTTTATTAGAAGTAAACTTAAGCCATATTAAGAGATATTCCTGAGAGGTTTTATTAAAAATGCTACGTTTCTTTGAGCCAAGAATATGCATATTCACGCCGTCATGACAATATGGGTCTGACCCATTATAGATAGCAATGCTAGGGGGGAAGGTTGTAATTAGAGGTAAATGCAAGCCGTATTTAAAAATATTTCTGAGAGGTCTTATTGAAAATGCATTGTTTCTATTGCTCTATTAGACGCACCTGCAATAAAAAAGAGACAGATTTTTGCAGTTTATTATTTGTGAGAGGCTATAATGAAAATAACATGTTTCTTTGAGCCAAGCCTATGCTTATTCCTGCCAATGTGACATTATTTGGCTGGTCCACCCTAGCAAGCAATTCTAGAGGGTTGAAGGTTCTGTTAGAGATAAATATAAGCCATATTAAGAAATATATCTGAGAAGTCTTAATGAAAATGCCTCATTTCATTGAATTGGTGTTACGCAATCTGCCGAAAAAATTCTTTTAGCCCCTCCTACCTGAACTTCAGCTGTAAAACATCTTAGTTTAAGGAATTCACGGCATCTTGGCAAACATGGATCGCACACGGAACTTCTTGGCACCCTTCATCAATTCAAAGGCATTTCTTTTGATATTGTAACTGCAAAGGTGTGTTTTAAATCCATTTATTACACACACCAATTTTTAACAAGAAAATACCAAGAACAAGAAATAGGAATGACTAGGGGTTCCAGAGGGTCCGTGTGCTATCCATAGTCTGGCGCACTGGGGTGAATTAGCATCATATATCACGTGTGGCTTGCGAAAGCATTATCTAATGGATTTAAAGCATATTTTTTTTATCACGAAAATACCTGAATAATCCTCTTAGGAATTTTTAGGGCTGCCAGAGGGTGTTGGGTGCCATCCATAGTTCTGGACGGTTGCGTTAATTGCCAGGGGGTATGTGGATTGTTAAAACAGAAATCAATAGATTTAAAGCATAACTTTGTCATTAAAGTATTTGGAAAAAATCATCTGGAATGATGAACAGTGCCAGAGGGTACTATGTGCCATCATAGTTTGCTACGGTGACGTGAACTGCTTAGACTAACATGTTCTACAGCTTAAAGTTAACATGGCAGGTGTAAAAAGAACTTCTTAAGAGAGGGGAAGCTGAATTCTAACACCCAGTCAAAAAAACGAGGTATTTTCATTAATTCTTCTCATATATATCTCTTCTTATGGCTTAAATTTACCTCTGGAATTACTCTGGAATTACCCCTGTAATTGCCTTCTAAAGTAGGCCAGCCACATATTGTCACGGTGGCTTGAATATGCATAGTTTTGGCTCAAAGAAACGTGGTATTTTCATTAGAACTGCTCAGAAATAACCAAATGCAATAATGTGTCTTTTTGTTCTTGCAGGTGCGTCTAATAGAGTAATAGAAGCGATAAGTTTTCATTAAAAAATCACAGAAATATGTCTCAATATGGCTTAAATTTACCCCTAGTAACAATCCTCCCCCCTCTGGAATTGCTTGATAGGGTGGGCCAGTAACGTAAGCTCACGGTCGCGTGAATAAGCATAGTTTTTGATCCAAGAAACAGATTGTTTTAATTAAAACATCTCAAAAATAGCCGACTGCAAAAATGTGTCTTTTTTTCGCAGGTGCATCTAATAGAGCAATAGAAACGAGGCGTTTTCATTAAGACCTCTCAGAAATATCTCTTGATACGGCTGAAATTTATTTCTTATAACAACCCTCGCCCTGAAATTGCTTGAAGAGTTGGACAACCTCATATTGTCACGGTGGCGTGAATATGTATAGTCTTGGCTCAAAGAAACGTGGCGATCTCATTAAAACCTCTCAGAAATATATCTTAATATGGCTTAAATTTACCTCTAACAACAACCCTTCCCTGGAATTACTTTCTAGGGTTCCAACCTTTCTTTAGTTCATGATTCTTTTTGCTTTTATTTTATCCTGTATAAACTTTTCACGTTTTGTTGTGCCGTTTGTTGAGTTTTAACTGCTTTTTCAGTGATTTCATGATTTTATAAGGTTTGCGACACTTTTATTTCATCTTTGATTGCAAATTCAAGTTTCAATAGAGTAAAAGACTCTATTACTGGAAAACATGCTAAACCCCCCCCCCCCCCAATATTGTCTTATAATACCCTCTAAAGCATTACTTAACATGCACGTGCATGTCAAATGCATCCAATTTTTAGTAATCAATTTTCTCCCCTGCATGTCAATTATTGCAGCAATATAGGAACACGCAATCCATTTAATCATTCTAGTAAGCGAGACATAAGATTTTCCTTGCGTTGAATAGGTTATAACGTAGAAAGTATTACCCGAATAATGATAATAGAAAAGTTTTCATAGTCCAGCTGTCTAGTACTCCCTTGCTTTGAGCGGAAATTTATTTTGAATCCTAATGTGGACAAAAATTTTAGATCATAAAGGTTCTATGAGAAAAAGAAAAGAAAAATGCATTGAAAGAAAAATTTCTTAAGGTATTACGTAGCATCCACATGTGCATCGTCATTACGTAATACCACATGTGTGTCTCCTCCCCACTTACAAGCGAGAATTCCCAAATCGGTTCTGAAGAAACAAGTAATGCGAGGTTACATTATTCCCAGTAAATCTACACAGTCCCGCAAGATTGCGTCATTCTAATTTACAGCCAGGGTTCCCCACTTGACTAGTGGACCCCTCCCCCCCCGTTGGAATTAGTTGCTAGGACTCCGTGAAATTGGATGAGAGGGCCGCGGTTTAATGGGATGTTAGGACCCGGTTGGAATTGACTGCTAGGACCCCCGTTTGAATTGGCTGGTAGGGCTCCTGTTGGAATTGACTGACAGGACCCCCCGTAGGATTTGATCGCTAGGGTCCCCGGTGAAATTGCTTGTTAGGGCCTCCGGATGAATTAAATGCTAGGGCATCGGTGGTTAGGTTAAGGGGCCCATTAGAATTTGTTTCTATGGCCCCATTTGAATTGGATTCTAGGGCCCCTGTGGAATTGGGTGCTAGGAGCTTGGTGAAATTGCTTGCTAAGATACCCGTTGGGATTAAGTGCTAGGCTCACCCGTTAAAATTGGTTGCTAGGGCCCCCGGTTGAATTGGTTTTTAGGCTCCCCCGATGGAAAATGTTTCTAGGTTAGGGCCTCCGGCTAGGTAGGCGACTGCCCACTGATGGAGAGGCTTGCCAGGGGGCCAGTGAAATCGCTCGCCAGGGCTTATCGTCATAAAGGCCCCCTACTAACGGGCCCTTAACCTTTATTCCTGGCCCTCGTGAGGTTTTCGAGTAATCAATGAAAACATTTGCATAATTAAACAAACCCTTTTACGTAACAAGCAAAGAAATCCTGGATTAAACAAGTTCTGGCCCTCGCAGGTTTTTTAAAAATCCAAAGAAAAAACATTCCCAATTGCATAATTAACAACTTAATCTTTTGGAGAACATTCCCTATTACGTAACAAGTACATGTGCTTTGCCCTGACGGATTGCCGTTAAATTTCTTCATCATCTTTAACCATAAAAGGAAGAAAGGAGTAGCGGCTATGAATCATAACGAACAGAGGCCTCACTACTCTTATCTAATCATCTAAAAGTCAATAACGTAGAGGAATTACGCGTTAATAGCAGGGACATTTTTGGTCAAAACCTTTACAGTGTTTTAAGCCTTTTGAGAGGTTTCGGATTGAAAATATTAATTTATGTCCTTTAAAGCAGCTTAAATTGTAACTGTTTTGGCTCTGAGCATAAGGTGTGAGGAAGGATGTTTGGGCTAAAATTCCAGTAGTTCTTGGTTTTAACAGACTTCTTGAAACTAGGTTTTCAGACCCTTTTACTATCTGGAATAAATTTGTTTTTGTTTTGACAAATTCGTAGCAATTTACAAGAAAATCGTTGATTCTTGGTTTAATTTTTAACCCATCGTAGTGGCAAAATATAAAAATTATAAAAATATAAAAATATAAGAACTATAAAAATATAAAAAATTTGTTCTGCCGGCTCTAATTGGATAAAAGGACATTTTCGCTGAAGACTGTCAGCCTACCCCATGTAAGGCTTGGTAAAGGAATCCTTAATGAGAGCCGGGTGCCACAGAACATTACATTCAAGGAAGGTTTTCTTATAGCAAGAGAAGGAAGGCAGAATGCTGCTTTTAACCGGCTTTCTTACCCTTCTCTGCCTAGAAGATGAATTTTTGAAAGATCTAACGTTCATAGCTCCAGCCTTCAGAAATTTAAAATTCTTCTACGTTCTACACAAGCAATACTACAACAATGGACTGTTTGAAGAAGACATAGACATGGCCCCGGTCTTAAGTTTTACAAGCAAGATGAATACATGAATCAATAAGCTCAAGGTTGCTACTTACACTCTGTCTTCCACTTTGTCACTCTTTTATGACTTTTTTTCTGCACCGTTTTGGTTCCTTTCATGTTGTCGTAGGCGTCGTAGGTATTTTGTCGTGTGGACGATAATCAGTAGGATGAAAGATGATAAATTTGGCGTTTTACACCTATTAACTTGGCTGTCCTCTGCAACAGCCTAGCATCTACGTAAAAATTGAATTTGGAGTTAAGAATGAACCTCCCCTAGCCTCAATACAGTGATCTGTCGGTCACGACAGATCACTTCCTTGACTCGTTAGCCGGTCACGACTTCATATCTACTTCACTTTCAAAGATACAAACCAACATCTACAGGTGTAGAAACAGCTTTCATTGATTTTCCATAGCCGAAACCTAGTACACTTATTACTGGGATGACAAAACCTAGCATACACGCCAAATAAAAAATGGATGGCGGGCACGAAAAAAAAAATCGCGAGACCTATTTATGAAATTCTGTTATGTTCCAATTTCTAACGTCCCAAAAAAAAAAACCGGTATTTCGTAATTATTTTAAAGCTTTAGTATCGCATATACTAGCTAATGACTGAGGATACCTGAGCTTTATCGAAATCTAAAGAATAAAATTTAAACTAAAAAGTAAAGTAGTAAAAGAAAAATAAAAAAAAATTTATACTTTTATCCGAAATTGAATTAAAAAAGAAAAGCATTCCTGTTAAAAGAAAAATTTTGATTTTTGGATTGAAAATCGTCGGACATGAGAAAAAAAAAGCATTGGGCAGTGATAACAGTTCAACAAATATTTCAGGGTGACTTTTTGCACCATGGTTGCCCCAGGTTTTTCATTCTGGTCTTTAGAAGATTTCTTTTTTCCTATTAACAGGACAGCAAAATCATTTTGATTTTTTGTTGCATTTTAACTATATAGCTAAAGGTAATAAGTAGTTTCATATATTTTCATTTTTGCGCCTCGATTTTCACAAACAACTTGAGCTTATGAGCGTTGACTGGTCTTTGCTGAATAGGAAGCAGATTAAGAAATTATGGGTAAGGCTTAGTTCAGACAGGCGACTTTAAAATAAGCGCAACTTCATAACATAAAGGACTCTGCGATAGTCTTCTCTGAATCTTTGGAAGTTTATTTGAAAAAAAAACTGGTTTCTGCTACCATTTTAAAAGCAATAGCACAGCAAAAAAGGCAAAAAGTTTCTTCGGAATACTTGAATGAAGAAATGTTTAATAAAAGTTTAACAGGTTAATAATATGGGCCTGGCAGGTTTTTTCTTATAACTTGTTTTATTCTGCTTCAATCTCTAAGCAATACTAATTTGCTTCCTACATAATCTTTCGAGGTTAATTGTGTAAAATATACTTTCTTTTTAAGGGCGCTATCAACCTGAAGTTCCATCGTGAATCTGTCAAGCAAAAGCTTCACAGAGTTACTAGTATGAACTTGAAGCATATACACATGATTTTTTCAGGGAAAGGGGGCATCAATATAACAACAAGAGCTAAGAGCTCATATGGCACTTGCGACCAGGCGAGAAGAGCTAAGAGCCAAGAGATCATATGGTATGAGCTCTAACAAAATTCTATGAATCAATAGATTGATTTAAAAAGGAAAATAAGAAGCTTAATGCCGGTCAGGATTTAAAATAAGAGCTCTGAGTCACGATGTCCTTCTAAATATCAAAATTCATTAAGATCCGATCACCCACTCGTAAGTTATAAATACCTAATTTTTTCTAAATTTTCCTCTCCCTTTAGCCCCCCAGACTGTCGGATCTGGGAAAACAACTTTATCAAGTCAAATTGTGCAGCACCCTGACACGCCTACAAATTTTCATCGTCCTAGCACGTCCAGAAGCACCAAACTCGCCAAATCACTGAAGCCCTCCCCCAAACTCCCCCAAAGAGAGCGAATCCAGTACAATTCTGTCAATAGCGTATCAAGGACATTTGTTTATTCTATCCACCAAGCTTCATCCCGATTCCTCCACTCCAAGTGTTTTTCCAAGATTTCCCCCTCCAACTCCCCCCAATGTCAAAAGATCTGGTCGGGATTTGAAATAAAAGCTCTTGAGACATGCAATCCTTCTGAAAATCAAATTTCATTAAGATCCGATCATCTATTCGTAAGATGAAAATATCCTAATTTTCACGTTTTCCAAAAATTCCGGTTTCCCCCTCCAACTTCCCCCAATGTCACAGGATTTGGTCGGAATTTAAATTAGAACTTTAAAGCACAAGATCCTTCTAAATATCAAATTTCTTTAAAATCTGGTAACCCTTTTGTAAGTTACAAATGCCTCAATTTTCAAAATTACCCCCCCCCCCCCAATTCTACCAATGAGAGTGGATCCGTTCCGTTTATGTCAATCATGTATCTAGGACTTGTGCTTATTTTCCCCACCAAGTTTTATCCCGATCCCTCCACTCTAAGTGTTTTCCGAGTTTTAGGTTTCCCCCTCCCAACTCCCCCCAATGTCACCAGATCCGGTCGGGTTTAAAATAAGAGCTCTGAGCCACGATATCCTTCTAAATATCAAATTTCATTCTGATCCGATCACTTGTTCGGAAGTTAAAAGTACCTCCTTTTTTCTATTTTTTCAGAAATACCCCCCCCCCCCAACTACCCAAAAGAGAGCTAATCCATTCCGTTTATTTCAATTATGTATCTAGGACTTGTGTTTATTTTTCCCACCAATTTTCATCCCGATCCCTTCACTCTAAGTGTTTTCCAAGTTTTAGGTTTCCCCCTCCCAACTCCCCCCCAATGTCACCAGATCCGGTCAAGCCTTAAAATAAGAGCTCTAAGACACGATATCCTTCTAAACATCAAATTTCATTGAGATCCGATCACCCGTTCGTTAGTTAAAAATACCTCATTTTTCCTAACTTTTCAGAATTGCCCCCCCCCCCCCAACTACCCTAAAGAGAGCGGATCCGTTCCCATTATGTCAATTATGTATCTGGGACTTGTGCTTATTTTTCCCATCAAGTTTCATCCCGATCCCTCCACTCTAAGTGTTTTCCAAGATTTTAGGTTTCCTCCCTCCAACTCCCCCCACTGTCAACAGATCCGGTCGATATTTAAAATAAGAGCTCTGTGACACAATATCATTCCAAACAGCAAATTTCATTAAGATCCCATTACCCGCTCATAAGTTAAAAATACTTCATTTTTCTATTTTATAAGAATTAACCGGGCCCCCACTCCCCCCCTAGATAGTCAAATTGGGAAAACGACTATTTCTAATTTAAGCTGGTCATGTCCCTGATACGCCTGCCAAATTTCATCGTCCTAGCTTACCTGGAAGTGCCTAAAGTAGCAAAACCGGGACCGACAGACCAACAGAATTGGCGATTGCTATATGTCACTTGGTTAATACCAAGTGCCATAAAAATTAGTGGAGAGGGAATAACAAAAGACAAGCTTATTCGATAACTGTAATAAGAATTACCCAGAAATACAAAATAGTAGTACCCAAAATTATCCAAAGTACAAAATATAAAATTGCCCGAAATACAAAATAGGATTATGGCATGATGGGCTCTGTGTCACCCACCTCCCAGTATACACCCTTAACTAGCCTGGATGTTTTTGTAGCTTTCAAAAAGTGCTATTCTGTAAGAATTGAAAATTAATTTCAGTCTCGGTATAGTAAATTACCCAAAAGCTATTCTAGATAAATTTTGGATGTTCACTTACCTACAAGGAGGTTAAGTACAATATATGTGATAATGACATAAAAGGAACAAAAGAACATCATTGCTGCTCTAAAATTGCCACAGTCAGTCTCCCAGGAATTTCCACCAGGGGTGCAAAATGGTGGCGAAATCATACAGTCATGCATAATTTTGTACCAGTCTTCTCCAGTAACAATGCGAAAGAGCATTATGATCCCACGAGAAGTTGTCGAAAAATTAGCTTGTCTGCAAATAAAACACCAAATTAATGGGGCCACAGAGATATAATGGTGCAGATTTAAATTAATAAATCAGATAAAGCATGAACACAAATCAGAAAAAAAATTGATTCTGCTTATCTTGATTAAAGTAACGCTGGAAGTCACAAGCAGGAATGTATTACTTCGGGGTGATATCTCTGAAACTGTAAGGGCTAAAACAGAATTGTTCAAAGTTTTTAAAGCCACGAATTATCTAAAAATGCTTGCTTGTAGTATTTCGAACTTTTTCGTGCCAAATTTGCTGTTCCCTTCTCCAGTAAACAATAGGCACGAATTCACCACCCTAGGGTGGTATCTTAAAGATTCTAAGATTTCATAAGAAATATTTGATATTTTGGAATCAACTAACCATCTCAAAGTTTCTGTCCGGTGAAATTTTGGCCTTATTCGGGCCAAATTTGTTGTTCCTTTTCTAAAAACAAGGCTAATGCTTAAGAAAGCTACTACAAAAACAGACAAGAATTAAAATTTTACTCGAACGAGCTTTCTCCTGATTCTGCAAACACTGATTCTATGAGTGACAACTAGAGAAAACCAAATTATGGAAAACTGAGTTATAATAGCTGAATCAGTAGATGGCGTTCGTAACTTTTCTTTGAAAAACTTTCGCTTGGACCGGAGGAACTTTGCTGAGAACTTTTGCTTCCAGACTTTTGCCCTTTCCGTTTTTCCAGCAATAGTCTTTGCACGACTAATTGGGCATAAGTGATGGTAATCTTGGCAATATATTTTACGATGTATTTTAAATTTAAATCTTCCTTAAATCACTCTTATGCACCTTTTACAAATTCTTTAATTAAAAAAAAGGACAGAGGTAAGTATTATATTAACGTAGCTTAATATTTAAGAGTATCATAGCTAAACGATGAAAATAGGATTAGAAATCAAAACAACCTCATTAATTTATTGAATTTTATCAACTTAAACTAGAATATTTAAGCTGAAAAAACAGGAGGTCTTTCCTGTACTTGTTTTTGGAGGTAAGAATGTTAAAACATTTTCTCAAATACCCATTTTAACTTTTACACCGATTTCTAAAACATATTGTCTTAGAAGCAATAGTATACAGTTAGGTTTCCATTGGGTGGTTCTTCGACAAGAAACTAAATAAAGTAGTTAGCGAGAGGATATTTCTTGAAAACAAGTTCTTCTGGGATTTCATTGGTTGATTGGATTTCCGTTTTACCTGTAAAAAGTGAAACCAAACAGGACATGTGACTTGTGAAAAACCGCTCAAACATTATTTTCACCTAAAACTATTTTCACATGAAAATTAAGCAGAAGTAAAAAAGTAGATTAATACTTTCATCAAAAATAATATTAACTAAGACAAACCAAAAATCGATAAAAAGTCACAAATATTTATATTGTTTTGCTTATTATTCAATGGAAGGTGAATGTTTTTGGTACTTGTGTATTAGGGCCATCGCAGCAGAAGTTACGCTAATGCGCCTTAACCAGTTTAGACCAATCTTGCTCTTCGCCAGCATACTTAGTTATCTTTGGGATTACTTGTTGCTTTGCTGTTTGCTGCTTTATTATGCCATTTTTTAGTGCTACGAAAATACGTATCTGGAAGTTGCTAAGATGCAATTTCCTTTTTTCAGGGGCTAAATATTCTTTTGAATTGAAGTTCGAAATTATTTTTTTTTATTTTAAAATTGTTCGAACTTCATAATTTAACGAAAAACATTAGGTGTAGATCGGCAGTACTTAAAAATCGCCAAATCTGTAGCTGTTGTGGTGTTAAAACATAAGCATTGTTATTTCTATATAGTCTAAACATACTTCATAACTCATATTTCAAGAAATGTAGGCCATATTCCATGTAAAGAAAGTATCTCTCATTTTATTTGATAGTAAAATTAAAATTATTAAGCTTTTGCGAGAACAGCATTTGTTCAAGGATTCAAATAGAAAAAAACAGTAAAATTATAGTAAGTAATGGCAAAACCTGGATTAATATTTATATCTTTAGTAGCTTAAAGATTTATCCAGAAAGTGAGCTGAGGCGAATCAGAAAGAAAAGTTTCTGATTAACTAATAAATTTTGTCCCGATAGAGAAAAATATAAAGACAAAAAATGGAGTCCTGTTGTGGCGCAGTGGGACTGATCTCTGCTTTGTAATGCAGGACCCGCCGTTTCGAAATCAGCTGCAGCAACTTGCTGAAGGGCTTTAAATTTGGTTCGGGTGATGAGATTATGCAAAGGTATCTCCATACTCATCTAAACTATAAGAAGAAGAAGAAAAAGTGAATGTCCTTTAGGGGACCAGAGAATCACATCTCATCTTGGTGATACGCGACCCAGAATCTGAGCTCAGCTGCCGCAACACGCTACAGGACTCTAAATTTGATCTCGGTGATGAAGTTATGCGGAAGCGCCTTCCGTATTAATCCAAAGTAGAAGAAGAAGAGGAAAAGAGCTACTAGATCTTACTAGATTTCAGTGTTTAAATTATCTATTGCAGATGGTAGAGCTTGCCCACTGGCATCAGTGAAGATCCGGTTTCGAAACGGGTTGAATTCCAATATTAGTAAAACGTTTCTGTGATTGGGTATATATACAATTTTATTGGCGTTAAAAAATATCCGTTAAGTCGGCATTCATACTAAATTTAATATCTCATTACAACAAGCATTTTCGTAGAAAAATTTATAATGAGAATGAATTTGGGTTATTTTGTAAGATTAGATGACAGAAAATGGATACAAATTTGCCTGTTTTTTTTTCACTGATTTTTCTTCAAGTTAGCCCCTTTCTCCCACCCTCTTAAAAATCCCTGTACATATATCTACATAGAAAGCTATGCTTATGATATGTATCTCAATGTGTCCTACGGTTTATCATATATATCATCTAATTTGCCTGCTTTTTCTGTTTTTCTTCTCGACTCTTTGATGAAGCTGGATGAAAAACACTGCTGCCAACAGTTGCAAACGTCAAATTGAGAAAAGTTTTTATAAGAGCAGATTCTTACCTTCCAATACTTTCCCCATACTTTACGCTACCAAAAAGTATATTACCAGCTAAGGCATAAGTGAGGATAAGCAGGAACATCCCCATGATGATGAAAAAGGACTTGTAAACTGACACGACAACTGTAAGCATCAGCATTCGAAGAGTTGCATGTTTTCCCGTTATGGTGAAGAATCGTAGGATGATGACGATGAATCCAAAAGAGTGTGAAAAATCGTTCTAAAAGTGTCGGTCATAAGATAGTACATCATTCACTTTATTTCATATTAGGTTTTTTTTTTCAAAAACCAGAAAAAAGTAAAACAGGTTAAAAAAACAAAACGAAAAAAACAGAGGTAAAAACAAGAGGAAATTCCACGCCTTACACTATATGTTTTGTGTTCCTCTATGTTTTCTTTTTTTCCCTTGACAGAAGAAGTGAATTTGGCTTTATTAGAGCTTGTGATAGTCTTTAAAAACAATAAACACAATCTTATTTTATTTTAGCCCCACATATCACATG
>NW_027067473.1:0-12802 GCF_032884065.1 Artemia franciscana | reverse complement strand
AGATATTAGACTATTTTATGATTGCACATGGTAAAGAATGTGCTTAAAGGCTCTTTTCCTATGTCAAAAGTTTTAGTTTTCGAGGGTCATAGCTATGTCTATGGAAAAAATGAAGATATCAGACTATTTTATGATTGCAAATGGTAAAGAATTTGATTAAAGGCTCTTTTCCTATTTCAAAAGTTTTAGTTTTCGGGAGTAAGAGCTTTGTCTGTGGAAAAAATGAAGATATTAGACAATTTTATGATTGTACATTGTAAAGAATGTGATTAAAGGCTCTTTTCCTATTTCAAAAGTTTTAGTTTTCGAGGGTAATAGCTACGTATGTTGAAAAAATGAAGATATTAGACTATTTTATGATTGCAAATGGTAAAAAATGTGATTAAAGGCTCTTTTCCTATGTCAAAAGTTTTAGTTTTCGAGGGTAAAAGCTATGTCTCTGGAAAAAATAAAGATATTAGACTATTTTATGATTGCAAATGGTAAAGAATGTGATTAAAGGCTCTTTTCCTATGTCGAAAGTTTTAGTTTTCGAGGGTAATAGCTACGTATGTTGAAAAAATGAAGATATTAGACTATTTTATGATTAAAGAATGTGCTTAAAGGCTCTTTTCCTATGTCAAAAGTTTTAGTTTTCGAGGGTAATAGCTACGTATGTTGAAAAAATGAAGATATTAGACTATTTTATGATTGCACATGGTAAAGAATTTGCTTAAAGGCTCTTTTCCTATGTCAAAAGTTTTAGTTTTCGAGTGTAATAGCTATGTCTGTGGAAAAAATGAAGATATTAGACTATTTTATGATTGCAAATGGTAAAGAATGTGATTAAAAGCTCTTTTCCTATTTCAAAAGTTTTAGTTTTCGGGGGTAAGAGCATTGTCTGTGGAAAAAATGAAGATATTAGACAATTTTATGATTGCACATGGTAAAGAATGTGATTAAAGGCGCTTTTCCTATTTCAAAAGTTTTAGTTTTCGAGGGTAATAGCTACGTTTGTTGAAAAAATTAAGATATTAGACTATTTTATCATTGCAAATGGTAAAGAATGTGATTAAAGGCTCTTTTCCTATGTCAAAAGTTTTAGTTTTCGAGGGTAATAGCTACGTATGTTGAAAAAATGAAGATATTAGACTATTTTATGATTGCAAATACTAAAGAATGTGATTAAAGGCTCTTTTCCTATGTCAAAAGTTTTAGTTTTCGAGGGTAATAGCTACGTATGTTGAAAAAATGAAGATATTAGACTATTTTATGATTACAAATGGTAAAGTATGTGATTAAAGGCTCTTTTCCTATGTCAAAAGTTTTAGTTTTCGAGGGTAATAGCTACATATGTTGAAAAAATGAAGATATTAGACTATTTTATGATTGCAAATGGTAAAGAATGTGATTAAAGGCTCTTTTCCTATTTCAAAAGTTTTAGTTTTCGAGGGTAATAGTTACGTATGTTGAAAAAATGAAGATATTAGACTATTTTATGATTGCACATGGTAAAGAATGTCAATTACATGGTAAAGAATGGCAATTACAGGCACTTGCCTGTAATTGCTGGATAAAATTACGTTTTGACTCGATAGGACTCGATTTGACTTGAAATAGGAAATGAGCCTTTAATCACATTCTTTACCATTTGTAATCATAAAATAGTCTAATATCTTCATTTTTTCAACATACGTAGCTATTACCCTCGAAAACTAAAACTTTTGAAATAGGAAAAGAGCCTTTAATCACATTCTTTACCATGTGCAATCATAAAATAGTCTAATCTCTTAATTTTTTCAACATACTTAGCTATTACCCTCGAAAACTAAAACTTTTGACATAGGAAAAGAGCCTTTAATCACATTCTTTACCATGTGCAATCATAAAATAGTCTAAAATCTTCATTTTTTCCACAGACATAGCTATTACCCTCGAAAACTAAAAATTTTGAAATAGGAAAAGAGCCTTTAATCACATTCTTTACCATTTGCAATCATAAAATTGTCTAATATCTTCATTTTTTCAACATACGTAGCTATTACCCTCGAAAACTAAAACTTTTGACATAGGAAAAGAGCCTTTAATCACATTCTTTACCATTTGCAATCATAAAATAATCTAATATCTTCATTTTTTCAACATACGTAGATTACCCTCGAAAACTAAAACTTTTGAAATAGGAAAAGAGCCTTTAATCACATTCATTACCATTTGTAATCATAAAATAGTCTAATATCTTCATTTTTTCCACAGACATAGCTATTACCCTCGAAAACTAAAACTTTTGAAATAGGAAAAGAGCCTTTAATCACATTCTTTACCATGTGCAATCATAAAATAGTCTAATATCTTCATTTTTTCCTCAGACAAAGCTATTACCCTCGAAAACTAAAACTTTTGAAATAGGAAAAGAGCCTTTGAAAGAGCCTTGTTGAAAAAATGAAGATATTAGACTATTTTACGATTGCAAATGCTAAAGAATGTGATTAAAGGCTCTTTTCCTATTACAAAAGTTTTAGTTTTCGAGGGTAATAGCTACGTATGTTGAAAAAATAAAGATATTAGACTATTTTATGATTGCAAATGGTAAAGAATGTGATTTAAGGCTCTTTTCCTATTTCAAAAGTTTTAGTTTCGAGGGTAATAGTTTTGTCTGTGGAAAAAATGAAGATATTAGACTATTTTATGATTGCAAATGGTAAAGAATGTGATTAAAGGCTCTTTTACTATTTCAAAAGTTTTAGTTTTCGAGGGTAATAGCTTTTTCTGTGGAAAAAATGAATATATTAGACTATTTTATGATTGTAATTTTAGTTTTCGAGGGTAATAGCTACGTATGTTAAAAAAATGAAGATATTAGACTATTTTATGATTCCACATGGTAAAGAATGTGATTAAAGGCTCTTTTCCTATTTCAAAAGTTTTAGTTTTCGAGGGTAATAGCTACGTATGTTGAAAAAAGTTTCAAACTTACTTTTGAAACTTTTGAAATATTGCACTCTTTTCCTATTTCAAAACTTTTAGTTTTCGAGGGTAATAGCTTTTTCTGTGGAAAAAATGAAGATATTTTATGATTCTACATGGTAAAGAATGTGATTAAAAATGAAGATATTAGACTATTTTAAGATTGCAAATGGTAAAGAATGTGATTAAAGGCTCTTTTCCTATTCCAAAAGTTGTAGTTTTCGAGGGTAATAGCTACGTATGTTGAAAAAATGAAGATATTAGACTATTTTATGATTGCAAATGGTAAAGAATGTGATTAAAGGCTCTTTTCCTATGTCAAAATTTTAGTTTTCGAGGGTAATAGCTTTGTCTGTGGAAAAAATGAAGATATTAGACTATTCTATGATTGCAAATGGTAAAGAATGTGATTAAAGGCTCTTTTCCTATTTCAAAAGTTTTAGTTTTCGAGGGTAATAGCTACGTATTTTGAAAAAATGAAGATATTAGACTATTTTATGATTGCAAATGGTAAAGAATGTGATTAAAGGCTCTTTTCCTATTTCAAAACTTTTAGTTTTCGAGGGTAATAGCTACGTATGTTGAAAAATGAAGATATTAGACTATTTTATGATTGCAAATGGTAAAGAATGTGATAAAAGCTCTTTTCCTATGTCAAAAGTTTTAGTTTTCGAGGGTAATAGCTACGTATGTTGAAAAAATGAAGATATTAGACTATTTTATGATTGCAGATGGTAAAGAATGTGATTAAAGGCTCTTTCCCTATTTCAAAAGTTTTAGTTTTCGAGGGTAATAGCTTTGTCTGTGGAAAAAATGAAGATATTAGACTATTTTGTGATTGCAAATGGTAAAGAATGTGATTAATAGCTACGTTTGTTGAAAAATGAAGATATTAGACTATTTTATGATTCCAAATGGTAAAGAATGTGATTAAAGGCTCTTTTCCTATTTCAAAAGTTTTAGTTTTCGAGGGTAATAGCTACGTATGTTGAAAAAATGAAGATATTAGACTATTTTATGATTGCAAATGGTTAAGAATGTGATTAAAGGCTCTTTTCCTGTTTCAAAAGTTTTAGTTTTCGAGGGTAATAGCTACGTATATTGAAAAAATGAAGATATTAGACTATTTTATGATTGCAAATGGTAAAGAATGTGATTAACGGCTCTTTTACTATTTCAAAAGTTTTAGTTTTCGAGGGTAATAGCTACGTATGTTGAAAAAATGAATATATTAGACTATTTTATGATTGTAAATAGTAAAGAATGTGATTTCAAAAGTATTAGTTTTCGAGGGTAATAGCTACGTTTGTTGAAAAATGAAGATATTAGACTATTTTATGATTCCAAATGGTAAAGAATGTGATTAAAGGCTCTTTTCCTATTTCAAAAGTTTTAGTTTTCGAGGGTAATAGCTACGTATGTTGAAAAAATGAAGATATTAGACTATTTTATGATTGCAAATGGTTAAGAATGTGATTAAAGGCTCTTTTCCTGTTTCAAAAGTTTTAGTTTTCGAGGGTAATAGCTACGTATATTGAAAAAATGAAGATATTAGACTATTTTATGATTGCAAATGGTAAAGAATGTGATTAAAGGCTCTTTTCCTATTTCAAAAGTTTTAGTTTTCGAGGGTAAGAGCTAAGTATGTTGAAAAAATGAAGATATTAGACTATTTTATGATTAAAGAATGTGCTTAAAGGCTCTTTTCCTCTGTCAAAAGTTTTAGTTTTCGAGGGTAATAGCTAAGTCTGTGGAAAAAATGAAGATATTAGACTATTTTATGATTGCACATGGTAAAGAATGTGCTTAAAGGCTCTTTTCCTATGTCAAAAGTTTTAGTTTTCGAGGGTAATAGCTATGTCTATGGAAAAAATGAAGATATTAGACTATTTTATGATTGCAAATGGTAAAGAATGTGATTAAAGGCTCTTTTCCTATTTCAAAAGTTTTAGTTTTCGGGAGTAAGAGCTTTGTCTGTGGAAAAAATGAAGATATTAGACAATTTTATGATTGCACATGGTAAAGAATGTGATTAAAGGCTCTTTTCCTATTTCAAAAGTTTTAGTTTTCGAGGGTAATAGCTACGTATGGTGAAAAAATGAAGATATTAGACTATTTTATGATTGCAAATGGTAAAAAATGTGATTAAAGGCTCTTTTCCTATGTCAAAAGTTTTAGTTTTCGAGGGTAATAGCTATATCTGTGGAAAAAATGAAGATATTAGACTATTTTATGATTGCAAATGGTAAAGAATGTGATTAAAGGCTCTTTTTCTATGTCAAAAGTTTTAGTTTTCGAGGGTAATAGCTAAGTATGTTGAAAAAATGAAGATATTAGACTATTTTATGATTGCACATGGTAAAGAATGTGCTTAAAGGCTCTTTTCCTATGTCAAAAGTTTTAGTTTTCGAGTGTAATAGCTATGTCTGTGGAAAAAATGAAGATATTAGACTATTTTATGATTGCAAATGGTAAAGAATGTGATTAAAAGCTCTTTTCCTATTTCAAAAGTTTTAGTTTTCGGGGGGTAAGAGCATTGTCTGTGGAAAAAATGAAGATATTAGACAATTTTATGATTGCACATGGTAAAGAATGTGATTAAAGGCGCTTTTCCTATTTCAAAAGTTTTAGTTTTCGAGGGTAATAGCTACGTTTGTTGAAAAAATTAAGATATTAGACTATTTTATGATTGCAAATGGTAAAGAATGTGATTAAAGGCTCTTTTCCTATGTCAAAAGTTTTAGTTTTCGAGGGTAATAGCTACGTATGTTGAAAAAATGAAGATATTAGACTATTTTATGATTGCAAATACTAAAGAATGTGATTAAAGGCTCTTTTCCTATGTCAAAAGTTTTAGTTTTCGAGGGTAATAGCTACGTATGTTGAAAAAATGAAGATATTAGACTATTTTATGATTACAAATGGTAAAGTATGTGATTAAAGGCTCTTTTCCTATGTCAAAAGTTTTAGTTTTCGAGGGTAATAGCTACGTATGTTGAAAAAATGAAGATATTAGACTATTTTATGATTGCAAATGGTAAAGAATGTGATTAAAGGCTCTTTTCCTATTTCAAAAGTTTTAGTTTTCGAGGGTAATAGTTACGTATGTTGAAAAAATGAATATATTAGACTATTTTATGATTGCACATGGTAAAGAATGTCAATTACATGGTAAAGAATGGCAATTACAGGCACTTGCTTGTAATTGCTGGATAAAATTACATTTTGACTCGATAGGACTCGATTTGACTTGAAATAGGAAAAGAGCCTTTAATCACATTCTTTACCATTTGTAATCATAAAATAGTCTAATATCTTCATTTTTTCAACATACATAGCTATTACCCTCAAAAACTAAAACTTTTGAAATAGGAAAAGAGCCTTTAATCACATTCTTTACCATGTGCAATCATAAAATAGTCTAATCTCTTAATTTTTTCAACATACTTAGCTATTACCCTCGAAAACTAAAACTTTTGACATAGGAAAAGAGCCTTTAATCACATTCTTTACCATGTGCAATCATAAAATAGTCTAAAATCTTCATTTTTTCCACAGACATAGCTATTACCCTCGAAAACTAAAACTTTTGAAATAGGAAAAGAGCCTTTAATCACATTCTTTACCATTTGCAATCATAAAATTGTCTAATATCTTCATTTTTTCAACATACGTAGCTATTACCCTCGAAAACTAAAACTTTTGACATAGGAAAAGAGCCTTTAATCACATTCTTTACCATTTGCAATCATAAAATAATCTAATATCTTCATTTTTTCAACATACGTAGATTACCCTCGAAAACTAAAACTTTTGAAATAGGAAAAGAGCCTTTAATCACATTCTTTACCATTTGTAATCATAAAATAGTCTAATATCTTCATTTTTTCCACAGACATAGCTATTACCCTCGAAAACTAAAACTTTTGAAATAGGAAAAGAGCCTTTAATCACATTCTTTACCATGTGCAATCATAAAATAGTCTAATATCTTCATTTTTTCCACAGACATAGCTATTACCCTCGAAAACTAAAACTTTTGAAATAGGAAAAGAGCCTTTAATCACATTCTTTACCATTTGCAATCATAAAATAATCTAATATCTTCATTTTTTCAACATACGTAGATTACCCTCGAAAACTAAAACTTTTGAAATAGGAAAAGAGCCTTTAATCACATTCTTTACCATTTGTAATCATAAAATAGTCTAATATCTTCATTTTTTCCACAGACGTAGCTATTACCCTCGAAAACTAAAACTTTTGAAATAGGAAAAGAGCCTTTGAAAGAGCCTTGTTGAAAAAATGAAGATATTAGACTATTTTATGATTGCAAATGCTAAAGAATGTGATTAAAGGCTCTTTTCCTATTACAAAAGTTTTAGTTTTCGAGGGTAATAGCTACGTATGTTGAAAAAATGAAGATATTAGACTATTTTATGATTGCAAATGGTAAAGAATGTGATTTAAGGCTCTTTTCCTATTTCAAAAGTTTTAGTTTCGAGGGTAATAGTTTTGTCTGTGGAAAAAATGAAGATATTAGACTATTTTATGATTGCAAATGGTAAAGAATGTGATTAAAGGCTCTTTTACTATTTCAAAAGTTTTAGTTTTCGAGGGTAATAGCTTTTTCTGTGGAAAAAATGAATATATTAGACTATTTTATGATTGTAATTTTAGTTTTCGAGGGTAATAGCTACGTATGTTGAAAAAATGAAGATATTAGACTATTTTATGATTCCACATGGTAAAGAATGTGATTAAAGGCTCTTTTCCTATTTCAAAACTTTTAGTTTTCGAGGGTAATAGCTACGTATGTTGAAAAAAGTTTCAAACTTACTTTTGAAACTTTTGAAATATTGCACTCTTTTCTTATTTCAAAACTTTTAGTTTTCGAGGGTAATAGCTTTTTCTGTGGAAAAAATGAAGATATTAGACAATTTTATGATTCTACATGGTAAAGAATGTGATTAAAAATGAAGATATTAGACTATTTTAAGATTGCAAATGGTAAAGAATGTGATTAAAGGCTCTTTTCCTATTCCAAAAGTTGTAGTTTTCGAGGGTAATAGCTACGTATGTTGAAAAAATGAAGATATTAGACTATTTTATGATTGCAAATGGTAAAGAATGTGATTAAAGGCTCTTTTCCTATGTCAAAATTTTAGTTTTCAAGGGTAATAGCTTTGTCTGTGGAAAAAATGAAGATATTAGACTATTCTATGATTGCAAATGGTAAAGAATGTGATTAAAGGCTCTTTTCCTATTTCAAAAGTTTTATTTTTTGAGGGTAATAGCTAGGTCTGTGGAAAAAATGAAGATATTAGACTATTTTATGATTGCACATGGTAAAGAATGTGATTAAAGGCTCTTTTCCTATTTCAAAAGTTTTAGTTTTCGAGGGTAATAGCTACGTATTTTGAAAAAATGAAGATATTAGACTATTTTATGATTGCAAATGGTAAAGAATGTGATTAAAGGCTCTTTTCCTATTTCAAAACTTTTAGTTTTCGAGGGTAATAGCTACGTATGTTGAAAAATGAAGATATTAGACTATTTTATGATTGCAAATGGTAAAGAATGTGATAAAAGCTCTTTTCCTATGTCAAAAGTTTTAGTTTTCGAGGGTAATAGCTACGTATGTTGAAAAAATGAAGATATTAGACTATTTTATGATTGCAGATGGTAAAGAATGTGATTAAAGGCTCTTTCCCTATTTCAAAAGTTTTAGTTTTCGAGGGTAATAGCTTTGTCTGTGGAAAAAATGAAGATATTAGACTATTTTGTGATTGCAAATGGTAAAGAATGTGATTAATAGCTACGTATGTTGAAAAATGAAGATATTAGACTATTTTATGATTGCAAATGGTAAAGAATGTGATTAAAGGCTCTTTTCCTATTTCAAAAGTTTTAGTTTTCGAGGGTAATAGCTACGTATGTTGAAAAAATGAAGATATTAGACTATTTTATGATTGCAAATGGTTAAGAATGTGATTAAAGGCTCTTTTCCTGTTTCAAAAGTTTTAGTTTTCGAGGGTAATAGCTACGTATATTGAAAAAATGAAGATATTAGACTATTTTATGATTGCAAATGGTAAAGAATGTGATTAACGGCTCTTTTACTATTTCAAAAGTTTTAGTTTTCGAGGGTAATAGCTACGTATGTTGAAAAAATGAATATATTAGACTATTTTATGATTGTAAATAGTAAAGAATGTGATTTCAAAAGTATTAGTTTTCGAGGGTAATAGCTACGTTTGTTGAAAAATGAAGATATTAGACTATTTTATGATTCCAAATGGTAAAGAATGTGATTAAAGGCTCTTTTCCTATTTCAAAAGTTTTAGTTTTCGAGGGTAATAGCTACGTATGTTGAAAAAATGAAGATATTAGACTATTTTATGATTGCAAATGGTTAAGAATGTGATTAAAGGCTCTTTTCCTGTTTCAAAAGTTTTAGTTTTCGAGGGTAATAGCTACGTATGTTGAAAAAATGAAGATATTAGACTATTTTATGATTAAAGAATGTGCTTAAAGGCTCTTTTCCTATGTCAAAAGTTTTAGTTTTCGAGGGTAATAGCTAAGTCTGTGGAAAAAATGAAGATATTAGACTATTTTATGATTGCACATGGTAAAGAATGTGCTTAAAGGCTCTTTTCCTATGTCAAAAGTTTTAGTTTTCGAGGGTAATAGCTATGTCTATGGAAAAAATGAAGATATTAGACTATTTTATGATTGCAAATGGTAAAGAATGTGATTAAAGGCTCTTTTCCTATTTCAAAAGTTTTAGTTTTCGGGAGTAAGAGCTTTGTCTGTGGAAAAAATGAAGATATTAGACAATTTTATGATTGCACATGGTAAAGAATGTGATTAAAGGCTCTTTTCCTATTTCAAAAGTTTTAGTTTTCGAGGGTAATAGCTACGTATGGTGAAAAAATGAAGATATTAGACTATTTTATGATTGCAAATGGTAAAAAATGTGATTAAAGGCTCTTTTCCTATGTCAAAAGTTTTAGTTTTCGAGGGTAATAGCTATGTCTGTGGAAAAAATGAAGATATTAGACTATTTTATGATTGCAAATGGTAAAGAATGTGATTAAAGGCTCTTTTTCTATGTCAAAAGTTTTAGTTTTCGAGGGTAATAGCTACGTATGTTGAAAAAATGAAGATATTAGACTATTTTATGATTGCACATGGTAAAGAATGTGCTTAAAGGCTCTTTTCCTATGTCAAAAGTTTTAGTTTTCGAGTGTAATAGCTATGTTTGTGGAAAAAATGAAGATATTAGACTATTTTATGATTGCAAATGGTAAAGAATGTGATTAAAAGCTCTTTTCCTATTTCAAAAGTTTTAGTTTTCGGGGGTAAGAGCATTGTCTGTGGAAAAAATGAAGATATTAGACAATTTTATGATTGCACATGGTAAAGAATGTGATTAAAGGCGCTTTTCCTATTTCAAAAGTTTTAGTTTTCGAGGGTAATAGCTACGTTTGTTGAAAAAATTAAGATATTTGACTATTTTATGATTGCAAATGGTAAAGAATTTGATTAAAGGCTCTTTTCCTATGTCAAAAGTTTTAGTTTTCGAGGGTAATAGCTACGTATGTTAAAAAAATGAAGATATTAGACTATTTTATGATTGCAAATACTAAAGAATGTGATTAAAGGCTCTTTTTCCTATGTCAAAAGTTTTAGTTTTCGAGGGTAATAGCTACGTATGTTGAAAAAATGAAGATATTAGACTATTTTATGATTACAAATGGTAAAGTATGTGATTAAAGGCTCTTTTCCTATGTCAAAAGTTTTAGTTTTCGAGGGTAATAGCTACGTATGTTGAAAAAATGAAGATATTAGACTATTTTATGATTGCAAATGGTAAAGAATGTGATTAAAGGCTCTTTTCCTATTTCAAAAGTTTTAGTTTTCGAGGGTAATAGCTACGTATGTTGAAAAAATGAAGATATTAGACTATTTTATGATTGCACATGGTAAAGAATGTCAATTACATGGTAAAGAATGGCAATTACAGGCACTTGCCTGTAATTGCTGGATAAAATTACGTTTTGACTCGATAGGACTCGATTTGACTTGAAATAGGAAAAGAGCCTTTAATCACATTCTTTACCATTTGTAATCATAAAATAGTCTAATATCTTCATTTTTTCAACATACGTAGCTATTACCCTCGAAAACTAAAACTTTTGAAATAGGAAAAGAGCCTTTAATCACATTCTTTACCATGTGCAATCATAAAATAGTCTAATCTCTTAATTTTTTCAACATACTTAGCTATTACCCTCGAAAACTAAAACTTTTGACATAGGAAAAGAGCCTTTAATCACATTCTTTACCATGTGCAATCATAAAATAGTCTAAAATCTTCATTTTTTTCCACAGACATAGCTATTACCCTCGAAAACTAAAACTTTTGAAATAGGAAAAGAGCCTTTAATCACATTCTTTACCATTTGCAATCATAAAATTGTCTAATATCTTCATTTTTTCAACATACGTAGCTATTACCCTCGAAAACTAAAACTTTTGACATAGGAAAAGAGCCTTTAATCACATTCTTTACCATTTGCAATCATAAAATAATCTAATATCTTCATTTTTTTCAACATACGTAGATTACCCTCGAAAACTAAAAACTTTTGAAATAGGAAAAGAGCCTTTAATCACATTCTTTACCATTTGTAATCATAAAATAGTCTAATATCTTCATTTTTTCCACAGACATAGCTATTACCCTCGAAAACTAAAACTTTTGAAATAGGAAAAGAGCCTTTAATCACATTCTTTACCATGTGCAATCATAAAATAGTCTAATATCTTCATTTTTTCCTCAGACAAAGCTATTACCCTCGAAAACTAAAACTTTTGAAATAGGAAAAGAGCCTTTGAAAGAGCCTTGTTGAAAAAATGAAGATATTAGACTATTTTATGATTGCAAATGCTAAAGAATGTGATTAAAGGCTCTTTTCCTATTACAAAAGTTTTAGTTTTCGAGGGTAATAGCTACGTATGTTGAAAAAATGAAGATATTAGACTATTTTATGATTGCAAATGGTAAAGAATGTGATTTAAGGCTCTTTTCCTATTTCAAAAGTTTTAGTTTCGAGGGTAATAGTTTTGTCTGTGGAAAAAATGAAGATATTAGACTATTTTATGATTGCAAATGGTAAAGAATGTGATTAAAGGCTCTTTTACTATTTCAAAAGTTTTAGTTTTAAAGGGTAATAGCTTTTTCTGTGGAAAAAATGAATATATTAGACTATTTTATGATTGTAATTTTAGTTTTCGAGGGTAATAGCTACGTATGTTGAAAAAATGAAGATATTAGACTATTTTATGATTCCACATGGTAAAGAATGTGATTAAAGGCTCTTTTCCTATTTCAAAAGTTTTAGTTTTCGAGGGTAATAGCTACGTATGTTGAAAAAAGTTTCAAACTTTTGAAACTTTTGAAATATTGCACTCTTTTCCTATTTCAAAACTTTTAGTTTTCGAGGGTAATAGCTTTTTCTGTGGAAAAAATGAAGATATTAGACAATTTTATGATTCTACATGGTAAAGAATGTGATTAAAAATGAAGATATTAGACTATTTTAAGATTGCAAATGGTAAAGAATGTGATTAAAGGCTCTTTTCCTATTCCAAAAGTTGTAGTTTTCGAGGGTAATAGCTACGTATGTTGAAAAAATGAAGATATTAGACTATTTTATGATTGCAAATGGTAAAGAATGTGATTAAAGGCTCTTTTCCTATGTCAAAATTTTAGTTTTCGAGGGTAATAGCTTTGTCTGTGGAAAAAATGAAGATATTAGACTATTCTATGATTGCAAATGGTAAAGAA